>NC_056731.1:169689714-169829936 GCF_019279795.1 Protopterus annectens | reverse complement strand
ATTATATAAACAATGAATTTAAAAAAACCAGTAGTAATAAACAATACTCTGTGTAGTTATGCATATGCATAAGGTAATGCCTTAATGACATAGCCATAACAAACAGTCTCATAATCATACCTGTGAGTGTATGTGAGTAACTGTATTATAATAAAAGTATGCACATATATAAATATAAAAAAAAATATGTATAATGCCAACAAACACACAAAACCTAATCTTAATCTCAAAAAGTATATATGGTTATTGGAACCACTTAAGGGCAAATCTCAAATTAAGAGATTCATTCAGTCCAGGAAAAAATTCTGCCCTTAAACGTAACTGCCATTTCAGTTCCTGGAGTCTCAGTTTACAGTCACCATCTCCGAAAATAACATCAATCTGTTCAAGTACCATAAATTTAAAATCTCTGAAGCCGTTACATAAAACACTGTGTTTACTGACAGCATTCACAAGGTCTTTGTTTCTAATAACACCACAGTGCTCTTTTATTCTGTCACTTAACTTCCGGACAGTTTTCTATATAAAAATTAAAACATGTAGAACAGACTGTGCAATATACCACCATGACAGAATTGCAATCGAATTTTTTATCAAATGAGACTGTAATATTACATTGTGGAAATGTGTAAGCGTCACCTTTAAGAATGTATTTGCAACATACACATTTCCCACATTCTTGCATACCCTTAGATGAATTGTCCTGCAACGCTGGTGTTAGACAGAACGGTTTGTCATTTTTTTCAAAAAAAAAGCTTTCAAGGTTTTGGTCCTTTTATATGTAAACATAGGTGCAGGACCTAAACTTGTCTTAATGTTTGGATCACACAGTAAGATTTTCCAATTGTTTGATAAAGCACATCTCAAGTTGTATAAATCTCTACACATAGGTAAAGAAAAACTAAGAGTGTGAGGTATCAACCATACCTTTGTGTGTAGTATATGTAGGATTAAAACCATGAGTGATAATGGGCTTGAAAATGTTGTCTGTCAACCGTGATCTGGGTTCTAATAGAGTTAATCAAAGAGAACGGATAGTTTTTTTGTGTGAATAGAAGTGATAAAAAATCACATTCTTTATGAAAAGTATCATTGTTACTAGTTAATTTAGAAATTCTTATAAATTGACTTTTAACCACATTTTTCTTCATGAAGAAAGGGTGAGAACTGTTAAAATATAAATAGTTATTTCTAAACGTATTTTTTTCTGTGGATAGATGATTCCAAACAGTTAGTTATTAATTAAATTAATGGAAATGTTACTATCCAGAAAAGAAACTGTATCACCTTGGTTAGCTGTAACAAATTTTAGAAAACCAATACTTTCAGATAAGTTGTCAACAAATAACAGTAGTTGGTCCATACTTCCTTCCCATAGGAAAACAATATCCCCTATAAATCTCTTGAAACATTTCATCATAAAATAACCAGGTAAATGAATTAGTGTCCGTCTCCCATTCCGTAAGAACCAGGTTGGCAAACGCAGGGGCCATTTTCGTCCCCATGGCCACCCTCTGACCTGGTGGTAAATGTTTCTATTAAAATGGAAAAAATTATTATCCAATGCAAGAGAAATAAGTGTAGCCAAGCTATCAACCTGTTCCTTTGGAAACTTCACATATTTGAATAAGTAATGCTTAACATATTCAAAACCGTCATTATGGGGTATGCTGGTATACAATGCCATAATGTCCAATGTTACCAGAATACAGTGAGACAATTCAACTTCAGTGTTGTGTAACGTGTTTAGAAAATCCCATGAGTCTTTAATATAATGGGGTGTTGCTTTCACAAGTGGGTTGAGGACAGAGTCAATGTACTCAGCAATTCTTTCTGTCTTTGTTCTTTTGTTCGAGAAAATCAGTCTGAATGGGGGATTCGAAGAATTTTTGTGAAGTTTAGGTATTCCAAATAATTTACCTAAAGATGGATTAGCAGACCACATGAATGTAAATTCATCCTCTGAAATGTAAAGATTATCTTTTAAAAACTTGAGTGTCTTGTCCACATGTTCAAAATGTGAGTTGACAGTGACTAAAGATACCTTCTCATAGAATTCATCATTCATTAATTCATCATTAATTTTATTAATGTAATCGTCATGGTCCATAACAACCATACCTGTCCCTTTGTCCGCTTTCATTACTCTTATTGCGATATCGTTAGATAATTCCATTAATGCTTTCTTTTCATTTTCTGTTAAATTAAACCATTTTTGTTCCGATTTAGCTTTTAAAATATGTCTCATCTTCTTCACAAACTCTAAGAAAGGTGGATAGAGTATTGTTAAGTGGTGGGTTGATTAAACTCTTTTTCTTTAGGGTAGTACTATACCCATAAGTACTACTACCATGTGAGAGATTGCTAGCCTGAGAATATTGAGTATTATCTGTAACATCATCATTATCAAGGAGAAGTTTAAGATTCAGTTTTCTGACATATAACCTAAGATCAAGTAAAACATTTGCTAAATCAGCCCTTTGTGAGGGTATAAACGTAAAACCTTTATGTATATGTATATATATATATATATATGTATATATATATATATATATATATATATATATATGTATATATATATATATATATATATATATATATATATATATATATATATATATATATATATATATGTATATATATATATATGTATATATATATATATATATGCATATATATATATATATATATATGCATATATATATATATATATATATATATATATAATATATATATATATATATATATATATGCATATATATATAGATATATATATGTACATGTACCTTGCTGTCGGTTTTGTGCTTTATTTAATCAGCTCACTATCCGTCGTCGGTACATTTTTGCCTCTAAATATTTTGGTTCTCGGTTGTATTATCCAGAAATGTCATCGGTTAGCCATCCGACTACCGGGATTCCAAAAAAATGGAAAAATAGAGACAGACACAGGCCGCCGAGGTCCAAAACTGCTGACGACGCTTCTCCTAAGTCATTCGCCCGTTCGCCGGTACTCAGTGAGGCGCTTTCAGAGCCTCAGATACCCGCTACTTCTGATTCAAAGGCCTCTACTGAGACCCATTCGGAGTCCGGTATGCCACGAGATACTTCACCTATGGAACCAGCGGATGTCTCTACCTTGGATCGGTCCAGAGCTGCTATGCAGGCACCGGCTTCTGAGGGTGTATTCAGGCCTACAGACTTGCATATTAAATCGACACCACCTTCATTACTAAAGCCTAAATCTCGATCCATGTCTAAAAAACCGACGGCCAGGCCACATGTTCAGACCCTATGCCTAAAAAGCAAATGATAAAAATGGCAGAAGATCTAATTACTCTAATCAGGGGTAGTCAACCCCCCCCCCCCTCTCTCTGAGCCCTAGGCCTGAGCTTGATTATGAATCTTCTGATCAGGATTCTGTTTCTTCTGACTCTTCTAATGACCTCGATTTGTCCATACCTACTTATGAGGATTCTGATGCAGAGGATTCCATTCCCTCTGCTTCTCCTCCAGCGGGATTTGGGGAAAACTTACATACTTTAAGGGAGCATTTCCAATGGGAAAGCCAGGAATTTTCTGATTCAAAAAGGCTTAGGGATTTCCTTCTTCCTCAGCATAGGCCTTTGGTTATACCTCCTATACTAGACATTGTTGTTGATGTGTTCTCGGAATCCAGTTGTCCCCTGATTCCCTGCCTCCTGCTCCTAGTAAACCTTACAGATACTACAGGGTTCCCGAGTCCTACAAGTTCCTTTTCAAAAGTCCTGTTGCAGATCCAGAAACCATTTCTCAGGTGCCCAAGGGCATTAAGGCTTCTACTGCAAAAAATCATACCCCTTCTGATAGAGACTCCAGGGCACTGGATAGATGGGGTAAAAAGGTTTATACTTCTGCAACCTTGGCAATCAGAACTTTAAACTGCCAATTTCATATATTAAAATATCAACAGCTTATTATTGGACTGCTTAAACAGAAAATTATGTTGATTCCTGACTGTACGGAAAATAAAGATTTACAGGATTTAATGCATTCTGCTGAACAAGTTGGAAAACATACTTTGTAATGTGGTTTTGATTCTTTAGAGACCTCTTGCAGGGCTGCTGTTACTGGGTCTGTGATTAGAAGGCATGCTTGGCTTAAGGAGCAATCTTTGCCTGATCATGTTAAAGCTAAATTGTTGAATGCTCCTTTAAATCAGGACTGCCTGTTTGGCAATAAGGCTGAAGAAGTTCTTAAAAAGATGGAAGATAAAGCTAAATCTATGCAAACTGTTAAAGATTTTTTTACAAGTGCAACCTCCAAGATTTAATAGGCACTGGCCTACTAAGAATTGGTCCTTTCCAGCCCCTTCCAGATCCTCTCAAGCCAAACCCAGACACAGCAAAAATCCCAGTTTTCAGTCCCAGGGGGCTCTCAGAACTAAGCAGTGGGGGGCCTCCACTTCCAAATCTGGAACTAGCAAGACAACCCCCTATGGTAAACAGTCTCAATGACTTCCTTTTAAAATTCCCAAGCACTTCTCTTTTAACCTTCCCTTTGTGGGGAAAGGTTGCTCTTCTTGCAAAGAACTGGGAACTCATAACCCAGGACAAATGGGTTTTAAATATAGTGTCTCAGGTATACAGATTTCATTTCCACACATTGCCAACACCAAACGGGTGGCCCGACCTGCCCCCAAATCAGTGGACAGAGGCTCAAAAACAAGTACTTTCCATCTTAAGCATGGGAGCTATTCAACTGGTATTAGAAGAGGAAAAGTGACAAGGTTTCTATTCCAGGCTTTTTCTGGTTCCCAGAAAAGACAAATCATGGTGTCCAATCCTGGACCTGTCTACGCTAAACACCTTTCTGGAGATTCAAAAATTCAAGATGCTGACTCTTCACCAGTTACGTCCTATGCTAGGCAAAGACGCCTGGTTGGCAACTCTAGTTTTAAAAGAGGCATACCTGCACATCCTAATCAGGGAATCTTGCAGAAGATACCTTCGCTTCAAAGCAGGCTACTTGCATTATCAGTTCTCCTCACTGCCCTTTGGCTTGTCTACTGCACCCAGGGTATTCACAAAGTGCCTAGCTCCAGTGATTGCATTTTGCAGGCAAAGAAATATTCAAATATATCCATACCTGAATGATTGTCTCATTCAGGCAGAAAACCAGGGCATTCTTATAAATCATCTTGCATTTGTAAAAAGGGTTCTAGCTTGTCTGGTGTACACCATAAACAAAAAGAAATCACAACTGGTACCCCGTCAACAGATTACATTCCTGGGTGCAAGCTTGAATACAACTGGCCAGAAGGCTTTCCTCACGCCAGAGAAGCATATTAATTTGGTAACTTACTTCAAACAAGTGTCCACAAAAACCCTGCTATCTGCAGGACAAATACTGCAAGCCTTGGGGTTCATGGCCTCCTGCATTCTTCTAATTCCATATGCAAGACTGCATATGAGGAAACTACAGTGGTGTCTAAAAAGTCTATGGAGTCAACATTGTCACAGCCTGCAAACAATGAGTTCTATCATACCTTGCCTACGCCTGGAGTTCCTTTGCTGGGCAGAGGCCTGCCACCAAAACAAGGGACTACCATTTACACTACCCCCTGCTGCCTAAACCCTAACTACATATGCATTAGACTATGCATGGGGGGGGGGGGGGTCATCTGGCAGGGAAGTACATTCAGGGCAAATGGAACCCAAATCAAATGCACCTACATATCAGTCAAAAAGAAATGTTAGCCGTACAGAGTGCTCTGACAACCTTAAAGGAATACATTCTTCCAGGACAACTACTGGTAAAGATGGGACAACACCACGGTTATGTGGTACATAAACAAGCAGGGGGGTACACATTCCTACCCCCTCTGCAGACTAGCCATGGCATTGTGGAACACAGCCTTGAACTACCAAGTGCACCTACAAGCTCAATTCCTGTCAGGAAAATTGAATACACTGGCAGACGGACTAAGCAGAAACCTCATGGACCCACACAAGTGGAAACTGGAACCACGGATTTTCAACATGTTGACAAGCGAATGGGGGAGCCCAGATATAGATCTGTTTGCCTCCCCCCAGAACTACCAGTTGGACAAATTTTGCACAAGGACTCCCCACAAACAAGCCTGGAAAGTGGACGCTCTGTCCTTCAGCTGGAAAAATTTATCAGTCTATGCCTTTCCCCCTCTGCTTCTGTTCTCCAAAGGTCTACTAAATGTGAAATAGGACAAACCAAGGATGATTTTAATTGCTCCAGACTGGCCGCACCAACACTGGTACCCATTCCTGCGCAGTGTGTCTCAAATATCTCCATGGCACCTGCCTCAGACCCCTTTCCTGCTGTCTCATCAGGAGAACCAAATTCTGCACCCTCAGTTTCCAACATTGAACCTTGCAGCTTGGCTAATCACTTAAATTCATCCTCATCATTCCTCAGCAAACCTGTGATGGATGTCATCTTGGAAGCAAGGAGACCTAGTACTAGAAAATCTTATGCTGACAAATGGAAAAGATTCTGTTCCTGGAACCTATCTTTAGGGATGAGCACAGCAGCGCCCAATTTACCTCAGATTTTGCAATACTTAACGGAGATGCTACACAAGGGCCTGTCTTTTTCCTCCATTAAAATCCACGGCTCGGCTATTTCAGCTCACTATAACACAGAAGCACCTCTCTTCTCTCATCCTCTGCTCAAGTAGTATCTCAGAGGGGCAAAAAACTTGAGACCACCCAGGAGAACTCCTTCCCCTGCCTGGGACCTTAACTTTGTTTTGGAGAAACTCACTCTACCTCCTTTCAAGCCAGCTGCTACTGCAGACTTAAAATTTCTTTCTTGGAAAACAGCCTTCCTTTTAGCAATCACTTCAGCTAGAAGGATATCTGAATTACAGGCCATTATGGCAGTGGAGCCTTTCATCATCTTTCATGCGGACAGAGCATCTCTCAGGACCAATCCATCCTTTATGCCCAAGATGGTTTCCATTGTGGCTCTTAGTCAGTCCATTCATTTGCCAACCTTCTTTCTCAATCCACAGAACAAAGGGGAATGGATTCTGCATTCCTTGGATGTGCACAGACAACTTAGATTCTACTTGGACAGGACTAAATCTCGAAGAAAATCTGAACAATTGCTGGTAACATTTGCTACAGAGGCAGAGGGGAAGGCTATTTCAAAACAAACCATTTCTAAATGGATAAGCCATTGCATTCATTTCTGCTATAAACACCATGGAAAACCTATCCCCCAGGGGATCAGATCTCACTCCACCAGGGCTGCATCTACTTCTGCAGCCTTTCTCAGAGGTGTTCCTACCAGGTATATCCTAGAAGATGCTACCTGGAGTTCTGTACATACTTTCACCAAGCATTATCATTTACCAATTTTCTCTAAATCCAGAACTGGCTTTGCCACTGCTGTTTTGCTGGGCCTTATAGCTGGCCCTAATGCTGTATAAACTCCTCCCAACCATAGCTTTGGGAATCTACCCAAATGTAATGACTGCAACAGTGAAACACGAAGAGCATAGTACAGTTATGTACACTTACCATAAATGTAGATGTTCGAGTGTATTCACTGTTGCAGTCCTGGTTACCCTCCCTCCAGCCCTCTAGTTTTTCTGGCTATACCTCTACTTTCCTTTACTATGCTTAAAAGCCTTTTTGGTGCATTTGCTTTTGGTTGGAGGTATACTTTTGTGTTTTTGTGTTTATTTGCTTCCCATTAGGGGGGCACCTGACATCTGGGGCAAGAAAAACTGATGTAATGGCGTCGGCTGCAGGTTTTATACCCCTGACGACCTGACGTCATGGAAGAAGGGACAGCAACCGATGCAGGACCCAAGACTTTGTTAATCAGGCTGACTGAGGGCAACCTGCCAGCAGATTACCCGAATGTAATGACAGCAACAGTGAATGCACTCAAACATCTACATTTATGGTAAGTGTACACAGCTGTACTTTTTTTATACATTTTGCTTATCAAACCTAGTATTGCACTTTCATTACATTACAATGACTGCGTCCTTTAGAAAACTTTGCAAATGTCCTCATCCCTCCTGATTTTCGACTCAGACTTCACATAAACACCTTTCTATACATGATTCACCTGCTTCCAAGGGGTCTTGTTCCTGACCTTGGATGTTTCAAACCTACCCTAGCAACAATGCACCCCTAACGGAGGAGTCAGGATAACAAATTCCTTTTTGTAATAACTACATGCCTCACTTCATGCAACAAGTACTATTCTCTCTTATTACATACTAAAAGAATGCAGTTTAAAATGAACAGTAGTGTTGTAGCTTATGAAGCTGTATTTTTCCCAGCCCTGCATACAAATTATATTTGCTTTTTAACAATCATATTATAACATCATTAATAAACTGAAATTAATATACATTTTAATAAGCTGGTCTTGTCCCATAACAGTTTTCTCCCTCTGACACTATGAGTGTCATACCATATATATAATTATATATTTATTTTTTTTAACTTGATAAAATATGCCTCAGCGTCATAGTAGTCATAATTTTTTTGTCAAAATAGAACTGTCATTGATTTGTGCATGCAGTGGCATTTCATGTGCAGGTGAAGTTAAACATCCTGTAATCACTGCCTTTAGAATAGAAAATATCAAAATGATCACGAATATATTAATAAGTACAATGACAATCCCCTGGATTACACTAGTTCTCAGGTTACCAAAACTACTGCCCTTTGTTCCGTGAAGTTTGGCAATTTTTTCCTGTTCATATATTAGTGACTATCATGATAAACAGCAACAACTTCTTATGAGGGCACATGACCCCCCCCCCTTTTTGCAGCAAGCATTATATCAAGTGCCATTTGATTTTGTAACACCCCAGTTCGCATTTCAGTCATTTTTTGATTTGCCATCCTGATGTGATGTGAAGTTTTATTGGCTGCCACCTGTTGATTCTGGGCAAGTGTGGTGATTTCAAGCATTGTCCTTTGCACTCCATACTCAGGATTAAAAATTGAAAATACTTGCTCAGTCCAGTGGATTGCTTACTTATTTCTCAGTCTACCTGCTGGTGGGTGTTCGAAATGTTGAATAGCAGGAGTAATATAGCCTACAAAGCAACATCCAGACCAGTCTGTAGGCAACCGGGGTAGGCACGATTACCACAGATGTAGTAACAGTCACTTAACATGCCCATGCCACACCCCCAGTCATGCTTTTTAAGTGCAAACAGTTTAACACGCTTTCATGCCTGGTGTCATTACATTTGCTTTTAATTACTGGTACAGTCCCATTTCTGGCATAACGTGTCTCCATAATGTTTGGTTGCAAGTTGAAGAAACACAACCTTTGAAAAAATCAGTTACTTTATGCCAGGTTAAGCTGATGTCATTAAAGTCATTTTCAAATGACACTTGTGATGCAGGGATAGGAATCCCTGCCTTAGAATAATGAGGTACATACAAACATATTCAGCAGTTTGTTTTATTTAGATTTATGGCATATTGCCAAAGGACCAACAAGAAACTATTTTCTCTTGACCAGTTTATAGAAGGGAACAGCAGCAGAAACAAAGCAAACGTACCTATTATAACTGGATTCATCATGGACTGCTACTGAAGTTGACCTTCTCACTGGGCAGATGATTTATCTGTCACACCTCGATCTCCCTCTATTGGCTGCGATGATTCATCTGGAATCCATACACGACAGATCTTCTTGCAATGAGATGAATGGATCCACATTGGTAGTCCTGCACAGCAAACTGCAGTCATTAGCAGGACCTGAAAAGGCCCCTTCCACCTCGGACTGAGGCAGTTTTTCCTCTGGAAAGTTTTTTTATGTAGACCCAGTGAGCCAGTTGTAGTTGATGGCAGGGTTGGTCAGGAGGCTTTGGTAACAGTGCTTTTACTGTTTGATGATATTGCTGCAAAACTTTGAGGAGTCTCCTACAGTAAGACATCAGAGCATCATTTTTTTTTTACTCATAAGATTTTATTGATTTTTTTTGAAGTTGTAACAAGACTGCTTGTAAATTATCTAAAAGAAAAATCAAGATGTAAATAATAACAAGATTAACTGAATATTTACATTATATACAATGGCCTGAGTATAATTTATGCATTAAACCAGTCTGAGTCAAATATGTAGATATTTTAGATATAAGTTTATCTTTCAACTTCTAGATACCGAGCTTTCAAGAAGAGACTGAATCCATTCCCAAAGTTTCGATAAGATGAGATACCTTCTTCCATGGATTGTTGTTCCATTTCTTAGGAATAATTCTAGACTTTTTTACTTCCATCGATGCTGTTTCGTTTAGAAGGTTCAAAAATTCACAAATGTCAATGTTCTCCATTTTAAGGAGTGCTTCAAGCAAGTGAATTTTCAGATTTAGACTTATAGCATTGAGCAGCATGACCCTCAGATTGCATTTGTTTATAGTTGTTACAGTGTTGATTTGGTCTTTGGAACACCACCTGGAAAAGGCACTATAGGGGTGGCAAGAGCCTTGGCCAGTATCTGGAAGCCCATGGATGACAGATGCAGGCCATCTCTGGCAAAGCATCGAGGTCTGTCAGTCATGTCATCCCAGGCAGGCAGATACTGGATCCCCTTAGAATGACACCAGAAATTTAGCCAATTGTTGAAATCAATCATTTTCTTCTTCTACTTTGGTATCATTGTGGGTGATGGTAGGATACTGCTCAGGGCTAGGGTCATACCCTCCTGGGCTACATAATCAGAGAGCTCCTGCACATCTTTGTTCATGTAGTCCAGGGAGGTACGTTTCAGGTCATTCACATGTACAATGACCATCATATTTGTACCCGTTGAGGAACCTGAGTGCATGCGTTATGTGGCTGATCCTGGCACCTGACAGGCAGCTGACTGTTATTTTCTCCTTATTCAACCTAGTGAATGGGACATCAGTGTGCCTCACTATCGAGTCACCTATGACTAGTATGTTGGGCATGCTGTTCAGCCTTAGGGGCTTTGGATGAGTGGCACACTTTAGTAGAGTTGTGTCTCGTGATTAGTGTTGTGCTGTGGTGGTAGAGTGCATTTTTGCCTTGGAGGTCTCTTCTGTATGGGTAGATTTTTAATGACAGCCTCTGCAAAGATGGGTGTGTGGTTTGTGTTTTTATGTGAAGGCAGTGCTGGTGTGTGTTCTGGAGGGCTGTGTTCTCTGTGGTGTGGTGCAAGTGTTGACCTTCTCCTCTTGACCAGCTATCCCAGTCTTGGCTGGAGAGTGCGTGGCTTCCAATTTAGATATACAAGTGCATCTCTCGCAAGTCTGTGTTTTGGGAGGTAAGAGGGAAGAGTTGGTGTACATTGCCCCAGGATGCCCAAGTTCACCAGGTTAATAGTAGTAAGTGCAGAGAACTGACCTTTAGACATGTCTGGATGGTTGAATATTAATAAGTACAGGAGCTGTTTCCTTGTAGAACGTTTAGTGCTGGTAGCACTTTTGTGTGCTACAATAATTGCTACAAGAAGTCTGGTAAAGTGCTAGACTAGTAAAGCTCGTAAAAGTGCAGGAGAGGAGAGAACTAGCAGGTCTAAGAGAAAAATTGAAGAGCAGACTTTGGCACCACTCAGAAGCTGCAAACAGTCCTGGATACAGTAAATCTGTGTCTGGACTAGACTAGTTACAGTAAATGCAGGAAATGAGCGCATATGCGGGCTTTTAAACCAGAAAGTTGAAAGAGATGGGAAAACTGCCCAAACAGACAATAAACTTAACTTTCTGGGCCAGTAACCACTCCTCTTGTGGTAGATAGGCTACCTAGTGCTTACCACTCCAACTGGTAAACTAGAAGGCTTCCCTCCAACACAGACAGGCTTGGTGGACTCAGAAGCTTACATACAGTCCTGGGTACAGCAAATCTGTATCTGGACTAGACTAGTTACAGGAAAGGTGGGAAACAAGCGCAAATGCAGGCTTTTGGACCTGGAAGTTGAAAGAGATGGAAAAACTGTCCAAGCGGCCAATAAACTTCACTTTCTGAGCCAGTAACCACTGTTGTGGTAGATAGACTACCTAGTCAAATGAAAGGTTGGCTTTTTTTAGGGCAGTCATTAATTTGTGTGTTGTGTACTTTTGGAAGGATTACACTGGAAGGCAATGGGCTTAGTCTTAGGTGAGTGAAGTTTTGTCGAGCTAGGGATTGTATCTTTAATGTGCAACTGCACAGTGTAAAGCTTATTTGGACTTTGTAGATGATGGTTGTTATTCAAGGCAGCAGTGCCCATTCACCATAGCCCCTTTATCCTTATGGTGATTCACTCTGGTATGTTAATGTATTCCAGTGTGGATTGAAAGGGTTAATACCTTTGGCTATTACATAATGTTTGGTGGCAGCAGATGGTATTCTGTTGCCTGTTCATCACATTGACTAGTGCATTTTAAGATTTTTATTCCAGGAAAATCTCATGTAGTTGAGTACTATACCTTTGCAAGAATGAGGATTAGATTGATGGAATAATAGATAAGGCTGTCTTGTGTGTGCGTGAATATGTATGTGTGTTTGTGGCTTTGGAAGGAAATTTTTTTTTATCTAGTTTTGAAATTCATTTATAATTTTGCATATTGGTGACATGAAATTTTGAGTATCTTGACAAGAGTTAGAAGACGAACCAGAGCATGGGGCCATTTACCTGTATCTTTATCTTTGGCAGGGTGGTGAGGCCGAAGCCAGCCACTATGGAAGAAATGGCAACTTTTCACACACATGCATACCTGCAGCACCTACAGCTGGTCAGTGAAGAAGGAGATGATGACAATCCTGAATCTGTTGAATATGGGTTGGGTAAGGATCTTAAGTTATATATTTGTATTTAATAATGTGAATATTATGAGTTGTAGCATCTGTTAGCGGTAATGTAAAAATGACGAACCAAAAAATACAGTCCAGCATTCAAATGAGAGAGAAAATAATACAGTAAGGTTTTGAGCCTAAAACATATTTTCAATCTGTAGTCCGCCTCAGAGTATATACATGTAAACAACTGCATCAAGTGGCTTAATAGATAAAAGGTTTAAACTTCAAACAGTGCTGGTTTTGAAGCTGTGCATTCAAATCAGAGGACTTCTTTGGGGGGAGGAGCTCATTAACCTATAGTAACATTCTTCTTCTTTCGGCTTTTTCCCGGTTAGGGGTCGCCACAGCGGATTACCTGTCCGCTCATGATTGGCAGTGGAGTTTTACAGTGTCGAGTTGCCAGCCCAGGGCCCAACCTTCCACAGAAGGCACACACATGCACACACTCACACCTAGGGCCAATTTAGAGTGTCCAATCCACCTACAGCATGTCTTTGGGATGTGGGAGGAAACCGGAGCACCTGGAGGAAACCCACGCGACCACCGGGAGGATATGCAGACTCCGCACAGAAGGCACCCCAGCGGAGAATCGAACAGGAGAACCTCTTGCTGTGATGCGGCAATGCTAACCACTGCACCACCATAACCTATAGTAACATTATCTTCCAATATTTCATAAATTCCAGTTTGCTGGCAATATGAGTTTGTAACAATTGAAAATCAACCCATCTACAGCTGCTGGTCTCTGATGTTTAAGTAATACTTTTTGGAAATGTTTTTTCTTAATATCATTTAGGTCTTCTGGTAGACTAACTTTAGACCTTCTTTTTGTCTTTTCTGTTTAAATGGCTTGTGGTGATCAGCTTCCATGGTGTGCCTTGCACTAATTATAATGAAGTTACTGATCATAACCTGCTTATGTGCTTGAAACCTGGATGCCAAGAACACATAATCAGATTATGATCAATGAGATGATCATAATTCTTAGTAGTGCATGATGCTTTATCTGCTCCATGTACTACTAGTTAAAGGAAAAGAAATTGCTAAGTATTTTCCTGGCTTTCAAAGCCGAAAAACACTTTGCAAGCACTGTCAGTGAGGTAGTGTAACTCAGTCTGTTATGTTTACACTTCACTCCATACCTCTCAAGTATGTACATTTTCACAGAACATCCAGATTATTGCTTCATACTTTTGGTCTGCACCTTATAAAATTTGTAGTTTTTGGACAAACCACCGAGGCTTGATGCCACTATATAATGACAAACATTTGAGTTTCAGCAGTTACATTCTTCAGATTATGCAGGTGAACACACATCCTGTAATTCTCTCCACTCTGGTTAATTTTATTTTCTTTTACAGGAGGTTGGGAACATGTTAAGGGTACAGACAGCAGGCAGAAACAATTTTTTTTGTTCTGCCACTGTCATTTGCTAGTCACTGCAGGCAGATTTTATTGCCTAGATTGGGCCTTAACCTTAACAACATAAGCAAGAAATGCTTAACATTTGATAGGATCGGGTCATGCACCATTCTGGTGCTTAACCAGTTTATCTTTTTCTGAGTATTGGAGAGTAATCTGCAAACCCCTTGCACTACATATATGTAATTGACGTATTGGCTTAAAATGATCACCGACTCTAATGATTGCAGGGGCTGTACAGTTAAAACATAAATAATCTAAGTCTTATAATTCAGTTTCTTCAGCATGGGCGTTGTGACTGCTGCTGCTAAAACATTTGGTTTTAGCATGCATTTTGTCAAATGTGCCTGGGCCAACTTATCTAGAATTTTATTGCAAAGAAACTAACATTTTGTATTTGGTGTTTTTGCAAAAAGATTGACATTATTCCCTTTCTAAGCAGACTACTAGGCACTCTAGATTATTTTTAATAGCAGTCCATGAACTTTACTGTGTTTATGAGAGGGAAGACTATTAAAGGGCTGTTAGAGCAGTAGTTTATTTGCCAAGATGGTGAATAAAGCAAATATCACATGATTATGAACATTGCTTGTCTTTGCTGTGCCTACTGAGGCCAGGTGCTTGTTATATTTTAATTTATTAGCCTAAATAGTGGAATGCAGACTGCCACACTGGCATGATTTTTTTTTGTTTTTGTCCTGCTTCCAGGATGTAGTTTAGGTCCCTGGTTAATTTTTCGTACAATTAGTTGCAGTGATAGGCTGAGAGATAAAGGCATGTATGTTGACTGTGGTAAATATGGTGCCTGTGTGCGAAAGCAATGCCTTTTTTTTTTTTCCGGGTTGCACTAATGTGCCTTTTCTGTAAGATTATAGAGGCTTTTCAAGGCACATTTATTTATTTATTTATTTTAGTAGATAGGGAGCAAAGAATTGTAGAAAAATGCTTATGCAATCCATGCACCCTGTACAGCCTATCATGCTTTTTTAGGAGCAGGTGAATGGACATCAGGTGAGGAACAGGCAAGAGTTAAATGTATCCTCCAATCCCCCTGTAACCAGGGGAATATGCAGGAGTTTAGGGAAATCAACATGGAGGTCATAGTACCTCTTCTGTGTTTTGGAGATTTCTTTTCCCTCCAACCTTTACCTCGTTCATTCTATAAGTAGTTTCTGCAAAATAAACTTTCCCCCTGGGGAATCAGAAAGATGCTTTTCTCCTCAGGCTCTGACTTAAACTGAACAGGATAAGAAACTTTGGATGCATAAACAAGATTTTCTCCATTTCTGAAGGAAAGTAGTCCTCAAATGAAGGCAAGAACTTTTTTTCTTTATGAATGTGCAGGTAAAAGTAAGGACTGCAGAAACTGAAATGCCTTGAACAGTCCCTTAGCAAAACTGTTCCATTCATCCCTAGAACATTAGTACTAGATGGAATGAAAGAAAAGGAAATACATTCTGCCTTCTCAGACTTTTTTTCTTCTTGGGGTATCCAGATTACTGGTCTTGGATGTATCAGACATCTACTCCTCCATATGAGAGAAGGGATTAATATCAGAAGAATCCCATCTGTACCTTCTGATATCTGAAAAATTATCTTCTCCATTCTTGGTGACAACCTGATGTCCAGCTAAGAAGTATATGCCCTGTTCCTGGCCCTTACAGCACCCTGCGGTACAGTATCAAAGGGGTCCAAAACCTCAAATTGACAGTCTAAGGACTCAGAAGTTTCCACAGCAGAAGCATTCACTTGCTTTAGAATCTTCTTTCAAATACTTAATTTTTAATGGCAAGGAAACGTCTGGTGATGGAGAGTAATTTTCTACTGAGGAATGAGCAAGTTTGTTTTAAGAGCCAATTCTCCAGAAAAATAGGCTATTCTGCAGACTATGAATATTTATTTTGGTGTAAAACAGCAACAAATCTCACAAGAGCAGATATCATGGTATTCTCTTAAAGCTCTGTGAGAATCCCTTTAAGGAATTTGCCTACCACACAGACATTTCCCTTTTCTGATAGATGGGGCATTTTACTATGACTTTTCTGTCTAAAGTAAAAGGAAGGTCCTTTGAAGGGTACTTAACTGCCCAAAAGCTGATTTATTAGATGACCACCAAACTGAAGTATAAACAAACGCCCAACTAACTTTTCAGTAGCAAGAAAGTTCTGAATTGTTGCACCCATACATATTCCTTTTACGTTAGTGCTCATGTTTCAATGGAAGGCGCTCAACACAAGCTTTTATATACTGACTAGATGTCTGTTCTTTAGCAGCTTACACCCCATATAGTTATAAACTACTGCAACAATGATCTAATGATGAACATCTACAATATGCCCTACCCTTAAATGCCCTCAGTAATTCTAAAATACTCTTTATATTTCAAAGAATCCTACTGAAATGCCAGCTACAATGGTTTAGGAGAATAAAGCCGACTACAACACAAGTGAGTAGAGTTTTAAACAGTTCAGACATCTACTAGTGCTGGCAGGCTGACCTTTTCTTAGTTAAAAAATATTTTAAGGTAAGTATCCCTTTTTTTCCTTTTTGATCTATGCAAGCCACTGCCCTAGCATTCAGTAGAATGTCAGGTACTTTTATATATGCATGGTATGCTGCTTCTACAGAGAAACATACTTACCCTTTCTTTTATACAAAGGATTGCCACTCCCCTAAATGGATTTTTTTTCAGTTTTTTCTTATCTTCTATTTTTTATTATTAAATATATATTAATTTCAGCTCAAGCCCTGCCCAATACTGACTACATGCATCTTCCAGTCTCCCTCACCAACAACAATATAGATCCCTTTCCAGCCCCCATCACAGCAGTGTTAGATTTTTCGCTAAAGTGTTTAATGAAGGTGTGGCAACAGCTACAATTAGAGTACAGTTAGCCGCTGTATCAAGCTTTCATATTGGGGAAATGAGACTAAAAATCATGCCCCACTTTCTAAAGGGTACCTTCTTACTAAGGCCTCCAGTAAAAGAACATCCAGCTCCATGGGACCTAAATTTTGTTCTGTCCTCTTTAATTCTACCTCCCTCTGAACCTGCATCATCATGTGACAAAGTTTTTGTCATGGAAGACAGCATTATTGGTGGCCATCACCTCTGCCAGGCGAGTGTCTGAACTCCAAGCGTTATCTTTACGTCCTCCATACATAACTTTTCACAAAGATAGTCTCTCCTTACGGACTAACCCTTCCTTTCTTCCAAAAGTGTGCTCTGTGACCAACCTAAATCAGTCTATTGACTTACCAGTTTTTCCCAAACTATGGCAGCAAGGCAGAATATAGATCACACCAGTTGGACGTACATAGACAATTGCGTTTCTACATGCATAGAACTAAAGATTTCAGAAAGTTGGATCAGCTTTTTGTGCCCTTTTCAAACAGAAAGGATTTCCAGTGTCAAAGGTCACACTCTCTAAATGGCTCACAGACTGCATCTCCTACACATACAATTCCCAAAAGAGACCACTACCAGATAAAGTGAAGGGTCACCCAACAAGAGCTATTGCAACTTCTTCTGCCTTCCCGGCCAGGCTTCCTATGAATTCCATTTGTGCAGCAGCAACATGGGTAAAGCCTCATACAAAGATAGTGATCTTGCGTAACAACCCATCCTTTCTTCCAAAGATGGTGTCAGAATCTAACATAAATAATACTATCAATTTGCCAGTGTTTTTTCTTCCTAAATTTACCAACAAAGGAGAATATATATTACATTTACTGAATGTTTACAGACAATTGCAATTCTGTCTGCATAGAACAGAAAAGATCAGGAAAGCAGATCAACTATTTGTTTCCTTTTCTGGACCAAAATAGGGAAAATTAATTTCTAAAGTTACTCTATCAAAGTGGTTGACAAATTGTATCCCCTTTATCTGTACTAAAATAGTTATTTCCCTTACACACCCATTGAAAGCACACTCTACTAGATCTGTGGCTGCTTCCATGTTTTTTCAATTTAGGATGTCTGTGGATGACATTTGCACAGCAGCAACTTGTGCTGCTCCTCATACCTTTACCACACATTTACAAATTGGATTTGGTCTCCAGAGGTAGAACATCATTTGGTTCTATGCTGCTCAGGAATATCCTTCCTTGTGTAAGCCCTGGACACAAGTAGCTAGGGACACTGCCCCATTCGATGAGAAAATAATGAAGATTGACAGCATCAGATAAACTGTGTGGTCTATAATCATTCATCCTCAACTTCCCTCCCACCTACTCCCATCCACGACTTCTGGAGGAATTTGCATTTACATGGTCTCTCAATAGGTACGTTGGTGGGTCTATATTATAAGGACGAATGTTTACTTACCCGAATGCCTAAACATTGACACATCTTCATCGAACTACGAAAACATCGATCATCCAGAAGCGCAAAAGCAGAAACGTCGAATCGTCATGGTTGGCCCTTCTGCGGTATAGCTCCGAAAGGTAAGAGTGCGATAGTTACGGACATTAGGGTTAGGGTGCGGGTTAAGGTAAGTGCATAGATGGTAATGTATGTTAGATTTAGTGTAGGGTTAGAAGTAGGATTTTAAATGTATGTGTGTGGATTATTTAGTTTGTTTGGGTTTAGCTTTTTAAGGTAAGTGTGCGATAGTTACGGACCTTGGGTTAGAGTGCTGGTTAAGTGCATACATGGTGGTATATGTTTACTCGAGTGAGCAAACGACCAAAACCCAAATGGCCTGGCATACTTATGCGAAAGTGCTTTTCTCCGAAGAAGCACTTTTGCGTAAGTATGTCTGTTGCTGAGACTGTACTACGGTGTGGGTAAGGGAAATTTCCCTTTTCCTCACTATAGTGCGGTCTCAGAGGGAGAATATTAAAGTAGGAGGGTGTGGGGGGTGCAGGGGGCAAAGCTACCCTGCTAAAATGTAAATGTAGTGATGTGAAATTGTTTGATCTCGCCTTTTGTTCTTACACACGGGTTCGGAGCCAATCCTCGACTCCGAGTCGGCCGCATCACAAGCTCTGCATCTAAGAGAAGCTCAAGGCACATTCCACATCCCATGATCCTCTGCTGCTATCCCTCAGATCTAGTTTGCCACTGCAACAGATTGTGTCGAGGAGAGCTCGGGCCAGTAAAACGTTTGTATTTTTTTCAGTATTTTGAGATTTAGAGCTATTTAAACTAATTATTGTAGTGAATAATTAATAATAGTTGTGTGTGTGTGTGGTTTTTCCTCATAGGGGTTTCCATTATATATATATATATATATATATATATATATATATATATATATATATATATATATATATATATATATATATTATAATAATTGTAGTGTTTTGGCTTAGGCCTATTTAGTCCAGTCAGGGCTCTGACAATAGTATTTAGTCCTTGTGTGCAGTGTTTATATCTATATATATATATATATATATATATATATATATATATATATGTGTGTATCTTTGCTTGTATAATCCGTAGTTTTATATATCTACATACTAGTTACACATAGATAATGTATTGCTTAATATTGACTGTGTTGTTAGACTGTTTAACCATTTACAAGTTATTGGTAGAATTAGTTACTTGTTAGACATGGCAGAGAAAGCTAAATCTGGTTTCAAAAGATGTCAGTGTGGACAGAAAATGTCCATCACAGACCATCATGCTTCCTGCGTCTACTGTCTTGGCCCTCTCCACCTGCAGGAGGACTGCTCTATTTGCCGCTCCTTCAGTGGAAGGGTCATGATGGAAAGGCGCAGGAAGTTAATCGAAAGTGGCTTGCTAAAGCCAGACTATCAAGAAGCCTTGGAGAAGGCTGATCAGGCGTCGAAGTCTTCGAAGGGGTCGAAGACTTCAAAGGTATCTGAGCCCAGGTCATCGGCTCCGAGCACCTCTACTAAGGTTCGGTCGCCGGCTCCACAGACCTAGGGGCCGAGCATCGAGCGATTATCTCTGATCGAGGCCCAGGTCTTGGAGCCGGTGTGGTGTCGGAGGTGCCTCCACCCTCGATCCTTCGTTCAGTAGCATCTTCGGCCCCTTCGACCCATTCTTCCAGGCCGTTATCTGATACAGATGTGGATCGAGTGGTGCAGAAGCTCATGGAGAACACGGCTCTGTCCAAGCTAATTGCGGTTTCGTCCCAATTGGTATCGAAACTTGAAGCCCTCCCTGTGTCTCCTGCAGATCCTCCTTCGAGACCCATCGAGTCCTTGGAGCCAGGAGAAGAGGAACCGATGATTGTTGAACCCTCTGTACCGAAGCCTTCCTTAGTGCGATCGGCACCACTGACCTAGACTCCCTCAGAGCCCATCAAGGAGTCACGGAGCCGACGGTCTCTCCTCTGTTCTGGGGCCAAGAGTCGAACCGAACTTTTCGTTCCTACTCTCCTCCTCGGAGCCTCGGCCCAGATTAGCTCAGCTCCGTCCTCTGTATCGGAGCCCATGGTCCCGGTCTCTGGGAAACTACCGTGCTCTTCAGATCCGGCGGAGTCCTCAGCCCGGGGCTCCGGTGCCTTCGACGTTATGAGGAAGGTCTTGTCTGAGAAGACATTTACTTCATCTGAGTCATCTTCTCTTTCCCCCAAAGGGCCGTGTTCTTTCTGTACCCGCGATCTCTCCCAAGTGTAGAGACCCAATGCTTCAGCCAGCCCCAGAGGGTGTCCCGTGTTCCTCGGAAGCTTCACCAGATGCTCCCGATGATGAAGTCCTGAGGAAGAAATTGTGCAAGAGGAGGCACATTGATTCCCCACAGGAATCATTGACATCGGACACCGATTTGGATGAGTCAGAGGGGTCCACACGGTCCCCCTCTGAGGATGTCTCATTTGCTGACATCCTGGAGATCTTGAAACAGAGGGGTGATTGGCAGACCCTTGCCCCCACTGAGGACGAATCGGTGTTGCTGAAGGCTTTTGGGGCTCAACCTTCTACATCCTGGGTGACCCCGTCCTTCGATGAGTTAATGGACCTATTAGCTCGAAGGGCGTGGGAGACTCCGGATACAGTGGAACCAGTCCCTCGGAGGCCGAATAAATATATCACTGCCCCCCTGGACAAGACTGATCTTACTAAAGGAGTCCCAGTGGATGCTATGGTGGTAGCGGCAGCCACAAAGAAGGAAATGTCTGAGGCATCTTCCTCTGTCCATCCTCCTAACAAGGATTCTATGACTTTGGACAGGTATGGGAAGCGCGTTTTCAGTTCAGCGACTTTTTCCATGCGTTCGCTGAACTACCTCATGCACTTTATGCGACTTCAGAGAGATCTCCTTAAGGAGCTGGGAGATGCTGTCCAGGGTAACACAGATGCTGTTGTCTCGGAAAAGGTAACAGCACAGCTTAACACCCTCACTTCGATAGTAAACTCGTCCATGAGGCTCATTTCATATGCGGCCGAGGGTTTTGGTAGGGCTGCAGCTTCAGCGATCGCACTGCGGTGACGATCCTGGATGCGCCTGTGCTCTTTTGCGGAAGCCTTCAAGTCTTCCTTTACCAATGCCCCTTTTGATGGTGCCACCCTGTTTGGACGCAAAGTAAAGGAGACTCTCACTCGGTGTGAGCAAGAAGGTAAGACCCTGTCTGCCGTAGGGGGGCTGTTTTTCCGCCCCGACCAGACCATACCCCAAAGGGCAAAGAGGCGGAAAAATGTGGTTCCGAAAGACTCTGGGATCTTTCCAATCCACACAGAGGAGGAGGGAGAAATGGAAGACGCCACCCAGGCGGCAGAGGGGGTCTGCAGAACCAGGGCGACAGGGATAGCGTCCCTGGGAAGCCCTTCCAGCACTCCTGAGGGGAGGCCCGACTGTCATGCTCTGGAGGCAGTCGGGGGTCACTTAGCTTTATACCCAGAGGCCTGGCTAAATCTCACTTCAGATTCCTGGGTAAAAAGTGTAATAACCAGAGGATGCAACATCCCATTTATAACCATTCTCCCTGATCAAAAGAGATTTTCAGATTTTCCACCCAATCTGCGAGATCAAGCAGCCATAGAAATAAGAAAACTGCTCGAAAAAAAGAGTCATCCAACTAGTCCCGGCGGACCAGATAGGATCCGGAACTTACTCAAGGTTCTTTGTATTTCCAAAGAAGACAGGGGACTGGAGGCCAATATTGGACCTCAGCAAACTCAACACCTTCGTAAGGAAGGAAAAATTCCGGGTGGTCATGCTACAATCGATCCTTCCCTTTCTGCAGAAGGACGATTGGATGTGCTCTATAGATCTCAGGGACGCGTGCTACCACATCAAAATGGCCAGAGCGTCCAGAGATCAACTGCACTTCCGGCTGGGAGCCAGTCATTTCCTATTTCAAGCTCTGCCCTTTGGTCTCACCTCAGCCCCCAGGGTGTTCACCAAATGCATGGCAGTAGTGGCGTCTCACCTGAGGCTAGGATTCCAGGTGTTTCCGTATCTGGACGACTGGCTCCTCACCGCCACCACCAAGCATCGTCTTGTACAAGCCAGGGACTACACAATCAGTCTCTGTTCCCGTTTAGGAATCTCAGTCAACTTCGAAAAATCTGCCTTATCGCCCTCACAGCATATCTCATTCATAGGGGCGGAGTTAGATACTACTACAGCTCTGATCAAGCTTCCCCAGATAAGAGAGTCAGCCCTCAGGGATCAGGTCGCTATTCTTCTTCGGAACAAGAAAGCTTCTGCTGCGCAAGTGCTGAAAGTCCTGGGCATGACGGCAGCTACCCTTATTGCAGTTTCTCTAGGCAGGATGCACATGAGGGTCCTCCAGTGGCTGCTCTTCGCGCAGTGGTCGTTCCAACGACTTCCTTTGTCACACGACATCTTGATCACGGAGTCTTGCAAGCGGGATCTTCAATGGTGGCTTAACAGCCAAGATCTGATGATGGGTCGCCCGTTTGTACTACCCAGCCCTACAGCCACAATAACCACGGACGCTTCCCTGATGGGGTGGGGGGACTTTTGCAGGGGAGAACGGTCCAAGGAGAATGGTCCAAGATAGAGTACAATCTGCCCATCAATGTTCTGGAGTTGAGAGCAGTGTTTCTAGCGTTGCAACACTTTCACAAATCCCTACCTCTAGGAACAGTGGCAGTTCAGACGGACAATATGCAGTGGTATGGTACGTAAACAAACAAGGTGGAACCAGGTCTTACCCATTATGCAGAGAGGCCCTGAGAATTTGGCAATGGGCTGCGTCCACAGGTCACTTTCTGATAGCAATGCACATCCCGGGGTTATCCAACGTCATTGCGGACAGGTTGAGCAGAGCCATCCTGTTGCCACATGAGTGGTCCCTCAAAAATCAAGTGGCGGAAAGGATTTTCCGCAGATGGGGCCAGCTTTGCTGTGATCTTTTCACATCCCCTTAAATGCCAAATGCAGAAGCTACTTTGCCCTACTTCCCCCTCTGGGGGGGTACCCCCAGGGACGCACTGGTGCACGATTGGCCCCCGGGTCTCCTATATGCATTTCCTCCTGTTCCGTTGATACCCAAATTTCTACAGAAAGCCAGGAGTCTGGAAAGGACGATCATCCTAATAACACCATTCGGGCCTTGACAGATCTGGTTTCCCTTTCTTCGAGCCCACCAGATGGAGGAACCATGGATTCTGGACCCAGTGCCAGACCTATTGACTCACTTGTTGGGAGTTCCTCACCCATCCTTCCAGTCCCTCACACTGACAGCTTGGCTGCTCCGCTTCCCAATTTAGCCAGGTCGGATTTTTTGTCTCCAGCAGTACAGCACATTTTAGTTTCTTCCCACAAAGCCTCCACCAGGAAACTATACAGGAGCAAATGGAAATGTTTTGCGTGTTGGACATCAGGGCAAGGTATGGATCCCTTGGTGGCCCCGATGCACAAAATCTTGGAATTTTTATCTACACTCTTTCATGAAGGGGCCTCTACTTCCACGATAAGAGTACAGTTAGCGGCCATATCTAACTTTCATGTAGGTGAAGGAGGCTCTACAGTTATGTCCCACAGGCTTTGTAGAGCTTTCATGAAGGGTACCTTTCACCTCCGTCCACCCATTCAGGATCCAGTTTTTCCATGTAACTTGAATTTGATGTTATCTCAACTTATGCTACCACCCTTCGAACCAGCTTCAACGTGTTCGCTTAAGTATTTGTCATGGAAGACTCTTTCTTATTGCTGTTACTTCAGCTCGTAGAATATCAGAGCTACAGGCCTTGTCCGTTAGGCCACCATACATGGTTTTCCATCCAGACAGAGTCTCCTTGCGTACAAATCCGTCATTCCTCCCGAAGGTATGTTCTGTGCTTAACATTAACCAATCCATAGAACTTCCCACATTTTTCAAAAACCATTCAAACAAGTTGGAATACATGCTGCACAAATTGGATGTACATAGGCAGCTGAGATTTTACCTGGACAGAACAAAGGATTGCAGGAAATTGGATCAGCTGTTTGTTTCATTCGCAGATAATAAGAAGGGCATGGCAGTAACAAAATGCACATTATCCAAATGGCTTTCGGACTGTATATATTTTGTCTATTCAGCTTCAAAACAACCACTTCTGTTCAAGCCTAAGGCTTATTCTACTAGGGCCGTTTCTACTTCTCTAGCCCATGCCGCTCGCCTACCGTTGGATACCATTTGTGCAGCGGCGATGTGGGCAAAGCCTCATACTTTTGTCACTCACTACAAAGTGGACAGGACCTCCAAGGACAGGGCATCCTTTGGTTCCACTGTACTCAGGAACGTTCTTCCGTGAGTCACCCAGGGTAATGGAGCTAGGGACGCTACCCGTGTGTAAGAACAAACGGCGAGATCAAACAATTTCACATAAAGAAGTTATGTTCTTACCATAACGTTCCATGTGAATTGTTCATCTCGCCTTTGTTCTTACATCCCCTCCCTCCTTCCCCCACCGCGTTCTGGAAGAACTGGTACGACTAGTGTCTGGTTGGTCTTCTCTGGGTTATCTACACTACCTACTCTTTAGTAGGTTGCATAGTAGCTGTACACCTATCTGTGTTTAGTTCTTATATTTCAGTTTCAAGTGTGTTATTGCGTGAGCGTTAGACGCAGTGGTTAGTAGTGCGTTCTGGGTTCTTGCAAACTAGATTTGAGGGATAGTGGAGGATCATGGGATGTAGACTGTGCCTCAAGCTTCTCTTAGATGCAGAGCTTGTGATGTGGCCGACTTGGAGCCGAGGATCGGCTCCGAACCCGTGTGTAAGAACAAAGGCGAGATGAACAATTCACATGGAACGTTATGGTAAGAACATAACTTCTTTTTTTTTTTTTTTTTTTTTTTTTTTTTTTTTTTTTTTTTTTGTAACACGCTTTAACGAAAGCGCTTTTGTTAAAGTGTGTTCGGTTATTATGGATTCGGACGTTTACTCACTCGAGCAAACGTCCTAGATCCATATATATATATATATATATATATATATATATAAAATCTATAGACTACGGATATGGATTTTCATAATTCTTTTCATCCTTTCTATGCTAATATTAGCAGCAAACAAGACCTGAGGTAATTGGCAGGGTACATTATGGGTAAGGGAGAAGCTTGAGAGTTCTGGTGGCTGTGAGCTTTAGCATCGGCCAAGTTGGATCCAATAGATTGGATCCAAACCCATTTGTTGAGGATGGATGAAATCTACAACACAGATTGAATGTTATGGTGAGTACATAACTTCTTTTTTCTTCCATATATAAAACTTAATGGTGATTTCAGCTGTTATTGCTAAAGTTATGTCAGGCAAGTGAGATTAACCAACTGGATTTAAAAAGTGCAGTTCTTGTGGGCATAAGATAAATTCTGATGGCCGCAAGAAGTGCATATACTGTTTGGGAGTGGCCCACTTGGACACTCCTTGCACCCTATGGTGCTACCTTTAATCTGAGAGCTTTCTCAGACTGTAGAAACAAATTAATTTTAAAAGGCCTTCTTCCTTCTGGGGCTCAAATCCCTTCTAAACAGTCTCCAATGGTTTTGGAGTCTCAGAAATGGCACCATAAGTATCTGACTGCCTCTTCAGAGCCGCCTGAAAAGACTAAATGAATTTTGGATCCCATTCCATCTGATCTAGTAACTCTTGGGCCCACCTCATATCCTATATGCTCCTCCAATCCAACAGTCTTGACCTTGACCACCAGTTCTCCAGTACTGTCTGCATCTGTCTCAGATCTTAGGTCCTCGGATCCTACAACCAGAGGCCGCACACCTAAGCTAATTTTAAAGCCAGTATCTTTGACTCTGCCCATCCAGCTTTTCAAAACCCCTTCTAAACATTCTAGGCCAGCTTCCTCTATTTCTCCTAGGTGGTCTTGGAGTTTCTCTGTAGCAGACATGGACAGGATAATGCATAGATTCCTTACGGCTCAGATGCAAGTGGGGGTCATTAATGCTCTGTCCCCTACCAGATCTGTGAGCTCAGCTGCCAAAAGGAGATTATCTCCTTCTCCAATCCAACACTCTGCTTCAGAGCCGCAGGATCCTGGATACCAGAGAGGTCAGATGTCTGATCGAGGAAGCTTCCTTCTTTGGATCCAGCGGTGCTCCTGACCAGTCCTGTTCTGTTTTCTTCGGATCAGAGTGGGTATCTGATCTGAGAGGTCTTTACTAGGTCTGAGGGGCAGGGACCGGTTCCTATTTTATTGGTTCCATCCCTTCCCTTGGGTGCCTCGGTCCTAGACAGCTCGGGTCCAATTCTGTCTGGTAGGTGTGGATCCAAAGTCGACCTCGACTTCCCTTCGTTGGATGCTTCAGCTCCAAAGGAGGGAGGAGTGGTTCCTCTGGATCAGTCAGCCTTATGGGTTATAGAAAGGGTTTTTATCCTCTTAGAGAACTGTCCTGTTGAATCTGGAGTCCTATGCTCCATCCTTTATCGGGTTGAAGCTCTGAGGCCATCATCACTGTTCCTGCAGGTCAGCCATTTCTAGGAAATCTCCACACACTTTTCCCAGAGAAATTCCCCTTCTCTCTTGACACCTCTCTGGAACAACCCATTGAGGAGGATCCTCAGAAGAGAACATGCACTAGGAGACAAATAGACGCCCCTATGGAATCTCTCATGGAGGACGCCAACTTTGATGAAGGTGAAGGATCCCCCAGATCACCACCTGATGATTCCTTCAGGGATGTCATGGAAATTCTTAGGCAGAGAGGCTGGTCCTTCCAAACTCCTTCCCCTGAAGATTCAGTGTTCCTGGAGGCTTTCAGGGCTGGCTTATGTACATCTTGGGTGACTTCCCCAGTGGATGATCTTATCAACCTAATCTTACATCGGGTCCGGAAGGAACCGGACAGTGTTAAACCTGTCGCCAAGTGTCGGGATAAGTTTCTGTCCCCTCCTTCAGAGAGACTTCATTGGAGTAAGGGTATTCAGTTGATGCCATGGTTGTGGCAGTGGGTATGAAGAAGGAGCTGGCAGAACAGAGCTCCACTCTCCATTCACCAAACAGAGTCCAGAGCAATGAACAGATTTGAAAAGTGAATTTATACCTCAGCCACTTTTGCCTCGAGGCCATTAAACTATCTGGCGCATTTTACCCATTTGCAGAGAGATTTGAGTAAGGAACTTTCGAATTCTCTTTCACTGAGTCCATGTCTGTGGAGGACCTCAAATTTCTTCCCAGCTGGCCACTCTTTCTTGTATCACTAATTCTTCAATGAGGCTAATACCCCACACAGTGGAAGGCACCTCTTGAGCAGCTGGCTCATGGATAGTTATTAGTTGTTATGCCTGGATGAGGCTTTGTGATTTTGCTGAACCCTTTAAGAAATCTTTTATTAATGCCCACTTTGATGGCTCCTCCTTGTGTGAGCCATCAGTCAGAGATGCTTACCTTTACCGAGCAGGAAGGAAAGACCCTGTCTGCTCTCGGATTCAAGATGTTCTTCGTGTTTCACTGTTGTAGTCATTACATCTGGGTAATCTGCTGGCAGGTTGCCCTCAGTCGGCCTGAATTCCAAAGTCTTGGGTCCTGCGTCAGTTGCTGTCTTCTCTTCCATGACGTCAGGTCGTCAGGGGTATAAAACATGCAGCCGACGCCATTTTCTTTAGTCTTTCTTGCCACGCGGTGCCTGAAGCAGAAGCATTTCACAAGTGCCGGTCGGCCGACTACTGAAATATTCGAGTTGAGTTTCAGAACCGAAGTCTTCACTAAAGCTAAGTACCCCGTTGGGGAAACTTTTTTCTTGCTTTTTTCCGATGTCAGAAAAAGTTAATAATTGCATTACTTGTGGGAAGCAAATACCTCATAAGGCTTTCCATTTATATTGTATTCCTTGCCTAGGCCCTGATCGCAACGTGCCTAGCTGTCGGTTTTGTACTAGATTTAACCAACTCACTGTTAAGCGTCGGTATATTTTTGCATCAAAGTATTTTGGAAACCGATTTAACTGCCCAGAAATGTCGTCTGATAGCAATCCAACTACCGGAGTACATAAAAAACACAAAGAAAAGGACAGAGGAAGGCAGTCGAGATCCAAAACAGACGACGAAGCTTCTCCTAAGCCAGTTCGCTGGTTCTCAGGTGCTTTCGCAGCCCCTGATCCCCACTACCTTCGAGTCGCAGGCCTCTACCGACACCCATGTGGAGTCCGGCATGCCGCAAGATACTCAAGGTATTGGACCCCTTATCTCCCTCGGATGGGTCCGGCGCTGCTGAGCAGGCACCGGTTTCTGAGGGTGTATTCAGACCTCAACATTTGTATATCAAACCGACGACAGCTGCAAAATCAAAGACAAAAGCAACTTCTAAAACTAAAAAATCGACGCATGAGCCACGTGCACAGGCCTCTATGCCTAAAAAACAGATGATCAAAATGGTTGAAGACCTTATCACCTTGATCAGGGGTACCCATCCCCCTCCAGATAAGAGGCCTAGGCAAGACTCTGATTATGAATTTTCACGTCGGGTTTCTATTTCTTCTGATTCCTCTTCTGATCAGGAATTATCTTTACCTCCCTATGAGGATTCTGATGCTGAGGAGTCTATTCCATCTGCATCTCCTCCTGAGGATTATTAATTTGGAGAAACCTTGCATACTTTGAGGGAGCATTTTCACTGGGAGAGTCAAGACTTCTCAGAATCAAAAAAGAAGCTCAGGGATTTCCTTCTTCCCCAGCACAAGCCTTTAGCAATTCCCCCTGTTTTAGACATTGTGGATGATGTGTTTTCGGAGTCGAGCTTAACCCCTGACTCCTTACCTCCGTCTGCCAGTAAGCCTGACAGATATTACAGGGTCCCTGACTCGCATACATTTTTGTTTAGAAACCCTGCTGCTGATCCTGAAACTATTTCAAAGGGTCCAAAGGGAATTAAGGCCTCAACAGCAAAAAATCCTACCCCCTCTGACAGAGATTCAAGGGCACTGGACAGATGGGGAAAAAAGGTTTATACATCTGTAACCTTGGCAATCAGGGCCTTAAACTGTCAATTTCATATGCTTAAGTACCAACAACATGTTATGGGATTGCTGAAAAAGAAAATGATGTTGATTTCAGAATGTGCAGAAAATAAAGAATTGCAGGAATTATTGCATGCAGCTGAACAAGTGGGAAAGCATACTTAGCAATGTGGTTTTGATTTTTAGAGGCCTCCTGCAGTGCCACAGTTACTGGATCTGTGATTAGGAGGCATGCCTGGTTAAAGGAACAAAATTTGCCTATTCATGTTAAAGCTAAATTGCTAGATGCACCTTTACAGCATGATTCTCTGTTTGGTATTAAGGCAGAAGAGGTTTTAAAGAAAATGGAAGACAAAGCTAAGTCTATGTCTACAAGTGCAGCCACCAAGATTCAGTAGACACTGGCCTACATAAAATTGGTCCTTTCCAGTGTCAGATCGAGCTCAAAGGGGCAAATCCAGATACCCTAAGGGTTCCAGATACCAGGTGCAAGACTCATACAGGTCAAAGCAATGGGGCGCATCCACCTCCAAATCTGGAGGAGATAAAGGGTAAACCTACAGAAAGCAATCCCAATGACTTCCCTCTGACTACACCAAGCACTTATCTTTTGGCAGCACCAATAGGGGGAAAATTTGCACTTTTTGCTCAAAATTGGCAGTTAATAACCCAGGACAAGTGGGTTCTAAACATCGTATCACAGGGATACAGATTCCATTTCCACACTCTGCCAGTGGCAAATGGTTGGCCAGATCTGCCAAAAAATCAATGGGCAGAGGCACAGAAGCAGGTCACGTCCCTCATGGATATGGGGGCCATTCAGACAGTACCAGAACAGGAAAAAGGACGAGGTTTTTACTCGACTGTTCTTGGTACCCAGAAAGGACAAGGCCTGGTGGCCAATACTGGATTTATTGATTTTGAACACATACCTAGACATTCCAAAATTCAAAATGCTGACTTTGCAGCAGCTTCTGCCCATGCTGGGCAAGGATGCTTGGCTTGTGACTTTAGATATAAAAGAGGCATACATGCATGTCCCAGTAAGACAGTCATGCAGAAGATACCTCAGATTTAAGGCTGGCTTAATGCATTACCAATTCTCTGCACTGCCCTTTGGCTTATCTACTGCGCCCAGGGTCTTTACAAAGTGCCTGGCACCAGTAATTGCATTTTGCAGACAAAGAAGTATACAAATATACCCTTACTTGGACGATTGTCTCATTCAAGCAGAGAACAAGGACACTCTTCTTCGACACCTGGCATTTGTGAAAAGGCTTCTAACATGCCTAGGGTACACAAACGAAAAGAAATCATAACTGGTACCCTCTCAAAACATAACATTCCTGGGTGCAAGCTTGAATACAACTGCCCAGGTGGCCTACCTCACGCCAGACAAACCAAGGCAACTGACTACTTACTTCAAACTGATGGCAACAAAAACCCAGTCTTCTGCAAGACAAATTCTGCAGGCTGTGGGCTTCATGGCTTCCTGCATCCTACTAATTCCATATGCAAGACTGCATATGAGGAAACTTCAATGGTACCTAAAAAGTTTATGGAGTCAACATTCACACAGTCTGGAAACAATGATTCCTCTCATTCCCTGCCTGCAACAGGAGTTTCTATGGTGGGCAAAGGCCTGTCACCAAAACATGGGACGGCCCTTCACTCTACCCCCTGCCAGCCAAACTTTAACAACAGACGCATCAGATTATGCCTGGGGGGGCCCACATGGCAGGAAGATGCATTCAGGGCATATGGGCACCAAAACAAATGCATCTACATATCAACCAGAAAGAGATGCTAGCTGTTCAAAATGCCCTAACATCCTTCAAGGACTTACTTCATCCAGGACAACTACTGATAAAGATGGACAACACCACAGTCCTGTGGTATATAAAGCAGGGGGGCACACACTCAATACCCCCTTTGCAGATTAGCCATGGCACTGTGGAACACAGCTTTGACCTACCAAATACATCTTCAAGCTCAATTCCTGCCAGGAAAACAAAACACTCTGGCAGACAATTTAAGCAGAAACCTTATGGATCCTCACGAGTGGAAACTAAATCCACGAGTCTTCAGTATGATAACAGAGAAATGGGGGAGCCCAGACATAGATCTATTTGCCTGTCCTCAAAATTATCAATTGAAAAGATTCTGCACAAGGACTTATCACAGACAAGCATGGAAAGTGGACGCCCTTGGAAAAACCTATCAGTTTACGCCTTTCCTTCTCTGCTTCTTCTACCCAAGGTCCTCCTAAAGGTCAGACAAGAGAAGCCAAAGATATGAATTGCCCCGGACTGGCCCCACCAATACTGGTATCCAATCCTAAGGAACTTGTCTCAATACCCACCTTGGACCTTGCCTCAAAGACCACAACTACTGTCCCAGCAAAGCAATCAGATCCTGCACAATCCACTACAGACTCTGAACCTGACAGCATGGCTAATCTTGTAATCATACAAATGACACCTCTCAGTAAAGCTGTGATGGATGTCATTTTGGAAGCCAGAAGGCCTAGTTCTAGAAAATCTTATGCCGACAAATGAAGGAGATTCTGTGCTTGGAATCAAGCACAAGGAACTGATACAGCAGAACCACATATTCCTCAGATATTACAGTACTTGAGATGCTTGACAATGGCTGATCTTTCTCATCAATCAAAATCCATGCCTCTGCCATTTCGGCTCATTACAATACAGAGCCACCAGTCTTTTCTTATCCTTTACTAAAGCAGTATCTTAGAGGAGCCAAAAACCTAAGGCCTCCTAGAAGATCACCATTACCCGCATGGGACCTCAATTATGTGTTGGAAAAGCTCACCCTGCCTCCATTTGAGCCAGCTGCTAACGCTGATATAAAAATGTTCTTCGTGTTTCATTGTTGCAGTCATTACATTAGGGTAATCCTGCTGGCAGGTTTTCCTCAGTCGGCCCGAATTCCAAAGTCCTGGAACCTGTGTCGGCTGCTGTCGCCCCCTCCCTGACGTCAGGTCATCAGGGGTACAAAAGAAGCAGCCAATGCCATTTTCTTTAGTCTTTCTTGCCGCGCGGTGCCCAAAGCAGAAGCAGTTTGCAAGTGCCAGTTGGCCGACTCCTGAGATTTTCGTGTTCGAGTTTCAGATCTGAAGTCTTCAATAAAGCTAAGTACCCCATTGGGGAAACTTTTTTCTTGCTCCAGACCGATGTCAGAAAAAGTAAATAATTGTATTTCTTGTGGAAAGCAAATACCTTGTAGAGACTTTTATTCCTTGCCTAGGCCCTGATCACAACGTTTCTGTTTGTCGGTTTTGTGTTAGATTTAACCAACGCACTATTAAGCATCGGTATGATTTTGCTTTAAACTATTTTGGACGCCGGTTAAATTATCCAGAAATGTCGTCGGATAGCCATCCGTCTACCGGAGTTCACAAAAAACGCAAAGAAAAGGAGAGAGATAGACACCCGAGGCCCAAAACCGACGGCAAAGCTTCTCTTAAGCCATTCGCCAGTTCATGGTTCTCAGTGAGGTGTTTTCGCAGCCCCTGATGCCCGCTACTTTAGAGTCGCAGGCCGCTACTGACTCCCATGTGGAGTCGGCCATGCCGCTGGAAACTCAAGGTATTGGAGCCTCGGATACTATTCCTTCAGATGGGGCCGGAGCTGCTGAGCAGGCACCGGCTTCTGAGGGTGTATTCAGACCTAAACATCTTTGCATTAAACCGACTTCAGCTTCAAAGGCAAAGACTAAAGCACCTTCTAAAGCAAGGAAACAAACTCAAGAGCCACATGGACAGGCCTCTATGCCCAACAAACAGATGTTCAAAAGGCCGAAGACTTGATTACCTTGATCAGGGGTTCCCATCCCCCTCCTGATAAGAGGCCTAGGGAAGACACTGACTATAAATCTTCAGATCAATGTTCTATTTCTTCTGATCAGGAATATTCTCTTCCCCCATATGCGGATTCTGATGCTGAAGAATCCATACCTTCAGCTTCTCCTCCAGAGGACTATTCTTTTGGGGAAACCTTGCATACCATGAGGGAGCATTTCCACTGGGAGAGCCAAGATTTTTCAGAATCTAAAAAAAAACTCAGGGATTTCCTTTTACTACCTCAACACAGGCCACTAGCCATTGCACCTGTGTTAGACATTGTAGATGATGTGTTTTCGGAGTCTAGTCTTACCCCTGACTTCCTTACCTCCAGCTCCTGTTAAGCCTGACAGATACTACAGGGTTCCTGACTCTCATAAATTCCTTTTTGAAAACCCTGCTGCAGACCCAGAAACTATTTCACAGGGTCCCAAAGGAGTTAAGGCTTCTGCTGCAAACATCCCCACCCCCTCTGACAGAGATTCTAGGGCACTGGATAGATGGGGAAAAAAGGTTTACACATCTGCTACCTTGGCTATAAGGGCCTTAAACTCTCAGTTTCATATGCTCAAATATCAGCAACATGTCATGGCATTGCTTAAACAGAAAATGTTGTTAAACTCTGAATGTGCAGAAAACATGGAAATGCAGGATTTATTGCATGCAGCTGAACAAGTTGGAAAGCATACTTTGCAATGTGGTTTTGAGTCTTTGGAGGCCTCCTGCAGGGCCGCAGTTACGGGTTCTTTAATTAGGAGGCATGCTTGGTTAAAGGAACAAAATCTGTCTGATCATGTCAAAGTTAAATTATTAGATGCACCTTTACAGCATGATACTTTGTTTGGTGTTAAGGCAGAAGAGGTGTTAAAGAAAATGGAGGACAAAGCTAAATCTATGCAAACTGTCAAAGATTTTTTACAAGTACAGCCACCTAGGTTTAGTAGACACTGGCCTACAAAGAATTGGTCCTTTCCTGTGTCAGACAGACCTCAAAGGGGCAGATCCAGACGCCCTAGAGGCAGATCCCAGGCTCAAGGTTCATACAGGTCAAAGCAATGGGGTGCTTCTACCTCCAAAGTTGGAGAAGACAAATCACAACCATACAGGAAACAGTCCCAATGGCTTCCCCCTGCCTGCACCAAGCAGTTATCTCCTGGCAGCACCCTTAGGGGGAAAATTAGCACTTTTTTCTCAAAATTGGCACATTATAACCCAGGACAAGTGGGTTCTAAATATTGTGTCACAAGGCTACAAGTTCCATTTCCATACCCTGCCAAAGGCAAATGGCTGGCCAGATCTGCCAAACAATCAATGGGCAGAGGTACAAAAACAAGTGTCATCCCTCATGGACATGGGGGCCATTCAACAAGTACCAGAGCAAGAGCAGGGACAAGGATTTTACTCAAGACTGTTCTTGGTACCCAGAAAGGACAAGGCCTGGAGACCAATACTGGACCGATCTATTTTGAACACATTCATGGATATACCAAAATTCAAGATGTTGACTTTGCAGCAACTTCTGCCCATGCTGGGCAAGAACGCTTGGCTTGTGACTCCAGGCCTAAGAGGCATACCTGCATGTCCCAGTCAGAAAATTATACAGAAGATACCTCAGATTCAAGGCTGGCTCAATGCATTACCAATTCTCTGCGCTGCCCTTTGGCTTATCTACTGCACCCAGGGTCTTTACAAAGTGCCTGGCACCTGTACTTGCATTCTGCAGACAAAGAGGAATACAAATATATCCTTACTTGGACAACTGTCTAATTCAAGCAGAGAATGAGGACATTCTTCTACAGCATCTGGCATTTGTGAAAAGACTTCTAACATGCCTAGGGTACACAGTCAACTAAAAGAAATCAAAACTAGTACCCTCTCGAGAGATATTCCTGGGCGCAAGCTTAAATACAACTGCCCAGATGGCTTATCTCAAGCCAGACAAACAAAGGCAACTGACTACCTATTTCAAAATGTTGGCAACAAAGGCCCAGTTATCTGCAAGAAATATTCTGCAGGCATTGGGCTTCATGGCATCCTGCGTCCTACTTATTCCATATGCAAGACTGCATATGAGGAAACTTCAATGGTACCTAAAAAGTGTTTGGACTCAACATTGCCACAGCCTGGAAACAATGATTACTCTTATTCCCTGCCTGCAACAGGAGTTTTGATGGTGGGCAAAGGCTTGTCACCAAAACAAGGGACAGCCATTCACATTACCCCCAGCCAGGCAGACACTAACAACGGATGCATCAGATTATGCCTGGGGGGGGCCCTCATGGCAGGAAGATGCATTCAGGGAACATGGTCCTCAAACCAAATGCATCTACATATCAATCAAAAAGAGATGCTAGCTGTTCAAAATGCCCTGACAACCTTCAAGGACCTACTTCATCCGGGACAGCTACTGATGAAGACAGACAACACCATGGTCATGTGGTATATAAACAAGTGGGGGGGGCACACATTCTTACCCCCTTTTCAGACTAGCCATGACTTTGTGGGACACAGCAGTGACTTACCAAGTACATCTGCAGGCACAATTCCTACCAGGAAGGGAAAATACTCTGGCAGACGAACTAACCAGAAACCACATGGATCCCCACGAGTGGCAGCTGGATCCACAAGTCTTCAGCATGATAAGGAAATGGGGATGCCCGGACATAGATCTATTTGCCTCCCCTCACAACTACCAACTAAAAAAATTCTGCACAAGGACTTATCACAGACAAGCATGGAAAGTGGACGCCCTATCTTTCAACTGGAAAAACCTATCTGTATATGCCTTTCCCCCACTGCCTCTCCTCCCCAAGGTACTCCTAAAGGTCAGACAGGAGAAGCCAAAGATGATACTGATTGCCCCAGACTGGCCCCACCAGTACTTGTATCCAATCCTAAGGAACTTGTCTCAATACCCAGCTTGGACCTTACCTCAAATACCTCATCTACTGTCCCAGCAAAACAATCCGATCCAGCACAGCAAACTCAGGACTTTAAACCTGGCAGCATGGCGGATAATGTAGACATACAAAACACACCTCTCAGTAAAGCTGTGATGGATGTCATTTTGGAAGCCAGAAGGCCTAGTACTAGAAAATCTTATGCTGGAAAATGGAAGAGATTCTGTGCTTGGAACCAGGCACAAGGAACTGATACAGCTGTGCCAAATATTCCTCTGATTTTGCAGTACTTAACTGAGATGCTGGACAAAGGCCTCTCTTTTTCATCTATTAAAATTCATGCCTCTGCCATTTCGGCTCATTTAAATACAGAGCCACCAATCTTTTTCTCATCCCTTATTAAAGCAGTACCTCAGAGGATCCAAAAATTTAAGGCCTCCAAGGAGATCACCAATGCCTGCATGTGACCTCAGCTATGTCTTGGAAAAACTCACCCTGCCTCCTTTTGAGCCAGCTGCTACTGCTGATATAAAGTTTTTATCTTGGAAAACAGCTCTGCTCCTAGCAATAACTTCTGCAAGACGAGTGTCAGAACTACAGGCACTCATGGCTGTGAAACCTTTTATCATTTTTTTATCCAGACAGGGTCTCTCTGAGGACAAACCCAACATTTATGCCTAAGGTGGTGTCCAGTGTGGCTCTTAACCAAGGTATTCATCTGCCAACTTTTTATCCAAATCCACAGAACAAGGGGGAGAGAATTCTGCATTCTTTGGACGTACACAGACAGCTTAGATTCTACTTGAACAGAACCAAAGTTTTCAGAAAGACAGAGCAATTACTAGTGACATATGCTGCAGGATCACAAGGAAAGGCTATCTCAAAGCAGACTATTTCAAAGTGGATAGGCCACTGCATTCATTTCTGCTACTTACAACATGGCAAGCCAGTGCCTAAGGGCATTAGGCCACATTCAACCAGAGCTGCAGCCACTTCAGCAGCCTTTCTCAGGGGAGTACCAACCAAGGACATTTTAGAGGCTGCTACTTGGAGTTCAGTGCACACTTTTACAAAGCACTATCATTTGCCACTCTACTCTTAATCCAGGGCAGACTTTGCCACTGCAGTTCTGCAGGGCCTCATAGCCGCTCCTAATGCTGTTTAGCTCCAGCCTCCCAACCATAGCTTTGGGACTCTACCCAAATGTAATGACTGCAACAGTGAAATACGAAGAACATAGTACAGTTGTGTACACTTACCATAAATGTAGATGTTCGAGTGTATGCACTGTTGCAGTCCAGGTTGCCCTCCCGCCATCCCCCTGTCATTCTACAGTTTATCTTTCCTTCTCTATCTTCTACAACCTATGTGGTGTATTTGCTTGTAGATGAAGGTAAAGTCTATATTGATGCATGTATATATAATATTGCTACCTTTTTGGGGGCACCTGACATTGGGGGCAAGAAAAACTAAAGAAAATGGCATCTGCTGCATGTTTTATACCCAGGACGACCTGATGTCATGGAAGAGAAGACAGCAACCGACGCAGGACCCAAGACTTTGGAATTCAGGCCGACTGAGGGCAACCTGCCAGCAGATTACCCAAATGTAATGACTGCAACAGTGAATACACCCGAACATCTACATTTATGGTAAGTGTACACAACTGTACTTTTTTTGCCTCTCAATGAACATTTTCCAGAAATCAGAGGGGTGGGAAGAAAATGTGGATGTTCATCGTGTTTCACTGTTGCAGTCATGACTGTAGGGTTCTCCCCTGCTGGCAGGCAGCCCTCGGTCGGCCAGAATCCCAAAGTCTGGGTCCGGCGTCAGCTGTTCAGCCATGCTCCCTGATGTCAGAGTGCCGGGAGTACAAAGCTGACAGCCGTCGCCATCTTCTCCAGTCTTTCCTGCCGTGTGGTGATAGCAGTTCGCATTTGCCGGTCGGCGGACTCCTGACGAATTTTACTGATATACTTCGGTCCGAAGACTTTCTTCTCCACTCAAAGCTAAGTACCCCGTTGGGGAAACTTTTTCCTTGCTCCACTCCGATGTCAGAAAAAGTTAATAATTGCATTTCATGTGGGAAGCAAATACCTCATAAGGATTTTCATTCTTACTGTATTCCTTGCTTGGGCCCTGACCACGACGTAGCTAGTTGTCGGTTTTGTGCTAGATTCAATCAACGTACAATTAAGCGAAGGTACGATTTTGCTTTTCATTACTTCGGTAGGCGCTTTAACTACAAAATGTCATCGGATATGGTCCCGGCTACTGGAGTTCATAAATGTCGCAAGGATAAAGACAGGCCTCCGAGGTCCAAATCTGATAACGCACAAGCGGAGCCAGCTTCAGGTTCGGCCGTCTTCAGTGAGGTGCTTTTGCAGCCCCTGTCGTCGGCCATTTCAGAACCGATGGCCGAAACGGACTCTCATGAGGAGCCAACCAGGCCTTTAAATATTTCTGTTGCAGGACCTTCGGACAATGCTCCTTCGGATGGGTCCGGAGCCGCTGTGCAGGTACCGGCTTCCGAAGGGGTTTTCAGGCCTACTCAGCTACTAATAAAGGCAAAGCCAAAGACAAAGGCAAAGACTCCTTCAAAATCAAAGACTTCTACACAGGCTTCTTCTGAACCGGCTCCCAAGTCACAGAAGCAGTTACTCAAGATGGCGGAGGATTTGCTTACTATGATTAGGGGTTCTCATCCCCCTCCAGACAAAAGGCCAAGGCAGGATATTTCTTATGATTCCTCTGATCAGGCTTCTGTTTCCTCAGTTTCTTCTTCTGATCAGGAATATTCTTTCCCTCATGAGGATTCTGATGCTGAAGAATCCATTCCTTCAGCTTCTCCCCCTGAGGATTTCTCTTTTGGGGAAACTTTGCATGAAATGAGGGAACATTTCCACTGGGAAGGACAGGAGTATTCGGAATCCAAGAAAAGGCTGAGGGAATTTCTTCTTCTTCCCCAACATAGACCCCTGGCTATCCCTCCTGTTTTGAATATTGTGGATGATGCCTTTTCGGAGGCTAACTTAACCCCTGACTCTTTTCCTCCTGCTCCTGTGAAACCTGATAGATATTACAGGGTTCCTGATTCCCATCAGTTTTTATACAAGAACCCTTCTGCTGACCCTGAAACCATTTCTCAGGGTCCTAAGGGAGCTAAGGCCGCTTCTGCCAAAAATCCTACTCCTACTGAAAAGGATTCTCGATCCTTTGAAAGATGGGGCAAAAAAGTGTACACTTCTGCTACTTTGTCCAGTAGGGCTTTAAACTGTCAGTTTCATATGTTTAAATACCAGCAATTTCTATTGTCTGTCTTAAAACAAAAGCTTACTTCCATTTCTGCCTGTGCAGAGGATAAGGAATTACATGATTTATTGCATGCCACTGAACAGGTTGGGAAGCATGGTTTACACTGTGGATTTGATGCCTTGGAGGCTTCTTGTAGGGCTGCGGCCTCTGGCACAGTCATTAGGAGGCATGCATGGCTAAAGGAACAAAATTTACCTGAACAGGTAAAGGCAAAATTATTGGATGCTCCTGTTCAGCCTAATGTTTTGTTTGGATCAAAAGCTGAAGAGGTGATTAAAAAGATGAAGGATAAGGTGAAATCAATGCAAACGATTAAAGATTTCTTACAAGTACAGCCTCCTAGATTTAGCAGGAATTGGCCTTTGAAAAATTGGTCCTTTCCCACTTCAGACAGGCCTCAGAGGGGTAGATATAGACGTTCCAGAGGGAGGCCTCAATCACAAGCTAGATTTAGCAGGAATTGGCCTTCGAAAAATTGGTCCTTTCCCACTTCAGACAGGCCTCAGAGGGGTAGATATAGACGTTCCAGAGGGAGGCCTCAGTCACAAGCTGCTTATAGACAAGACAGTGGACTGCTTCCACCCCTAGGGGAGGAGAGGAGAGGTCACAATCTCAAAAGAAACAAACTCAATGACTCCCTCTGTGGGGCTACAGGAATTTCTTCCCTGGAAGCCCCTCTCGGAGGAAAACTCTCTCTTTTTTATCAAAATTGGACTCAAATAACCCAAGACAAATGGGTTTTGGATGTGGTTTTAAGAGGTTACAAATTCCATTTTCATACCTTGCCAAGGCCAAGCGGATGGCCAGACCTTCCAAAACATCAATGGACGGAGGCCTTAAACCAGGTGGAAGCTCTTTTGGATATGAATGCCATAGAACTGGTTCCTCTTTCAGAGAGGGGAAAAGGGTTTTATTCAAGGCTCTTTCTAGTCCCAAGGAAGCAAAACTCATGGAGACCCATTCTGGATCTGTCGGTCTTGAACACCTTTCTAGAGATTCCAAAATTCAAGATGCTTACTCTACAGCAGCTACTTCCAATGCTGTCCAAAAATGCATGGATGGTAACTTCGGATTTAAAGGAGGCATATTTACACATTCCCATCAGGCAGGATCACAGAAAATACCTCCGGTTCATAGCCGGATCCAGGCATTTTCACTTCTCTGCGCTGCCCTTTGGATTATCTACTGCGCCCAGGGTCTTCACCAAATGCCTGGCTCCAGTAGTAGCTTACTGCAGACTCAAGGGAATTCAAATTTACCCTTATCTGGATGATTGTCTAATTCAGGCAGACAACAAGGATGTCTTACTCCAGCATCTAGAATTTGTACAGAACCTCCTCAAGTTCCTGGGATTCTCTGTAAACGTAAAAAAGTCCAATTTGACACCATCACAACAGATAACTTTTCTGGGTGCTCTTCTAAACACCACAACCCAGATGGCATTTCTGACATCCGAAAAACAATTACAGCTGGCTTCAACTTTCAAAACCTTGGCAACTTTAACTCAGCTATCTGCAAGGAAATTCCTGCAGGCTTTGGGTTACATGGCCTCCTGCATCCTTCTCGTACCATATGCAAGACTACACATGAGGAAAATACAGTGGTACCTAAAAAGTGTATGGTCTCAGCATTGCCACAGTTTAGATATACTGATCTCCATCCTTCCTTGCCTTCAAAAGGAATTTCTTTGGTGGTCCAGGGCATGTGCTCTAAACAAAGGGAAACCCTTCCGTCTGCCTCCTGCCACTCAGATTCTAACCACGGACGCCTCGGATTATGCTTGGGGAGCCCATTTTCAGGGCAACTGTCTGCAGGGCCTTTGGACAAAGGATCAGAAGCACCTGCATATCAATTTAAAGGAAATGTTAGCCGTTCAGAAAGCTCTGTTGGCCTTCAGGAATCTTTTACAACCAGGACAACTACTAATACGGACAGACAACACCACAGTTATGTGGTACGTAAACAAGCAAGGGGGATCTCATTCCTACCCCCTTTGCAGACTAGCCATGGATCTATGGAACACAGCTCTAGCTTGCAATCTGGATCTTCAAGCTCAGTTTCTACCAGGGAAACAAAACTTCCTGGCAGACAGTCTGAGCAGAAACCTTTCGGATCCACACGAGTGGATGCTGGACACCAAACTCTTCAGGATGATAACAGCAGTCTGGGGATGTCCTCACATAGACCTCTTTGCATCCCATCTCAATCATCAACTACAGATTTTTTGCACCAGGACTTTCCACAGAGAAGCTTGGAAAGTGGATGCCCTGTCATTCAGTTGGAGGAATCTCTCGGGATATGCCTTTCCACCTCTTCCTCTTCTTCCACGGGTCTTATTGAAGATAAAACAGGACAAGCCCAAGATGTTAATCTTGCTGGCGCCAAATTGGCCTCGGCAGTTTTGGTATCCTACTCTAAAAAACCTATGTCTGGAGCCCCCTTGGGTTTTACCTCAGTCTCCGAACCTTCTGTCCCAACATCAGGGTCGGGTTCTACACTCTCATGTCAGAACTCTCAGCCTGGCAGCCTGGTTAATCCAGGGCCTTTGATTTCTTCCCAAGCAGGTTATGGATGTCATTTTAGAAGCCAGACGTCCTAGCACTAGAAAATCTTATGCAGGAAAATGGAAAAGATTTTGTTCCTGGATGCAGGCTCAGGATTCTGATCCTCTTCTTCCTAACATTACCTTAATTTTACTTTACTTGACAGATCTCTTACATAAGGGTCTCTCTATGTGAGAGTGTTCAATCTCGCCTTTGTTCTTACACATGGGTTCGGAGCCGATCCTCGGCTCCGTGCCGGCCGACTGCAAGCTCTGCATCGAGAAGAAGCTCGAGGACATCTAATACCCACAATCCCCCTCTGCCTTTACCTCAGATCTAGTTTGCCGCTGCTGCAGTACGCATCGCTGGAGACTAGCTCGGGGCTGTTCAGATAAGATATTTTATCTATTCTGTACTATTTTCAGAAAAGTTTCTTTAAATTCTAGTTGCTTAGTTAGAGAGTAGGTGTGTGAGTGCAGGAATTCTCTATACTTAGAATAAGTTAACTTGTTAACTTTCGAGTAGAGTTTTTCGGGGCCTACCCCTTCTTGACTTGTGACTAAAATTTTTGTAATCTTGCCTTTTGGCACTTTATTACTGGTTCTTTTTAGTTCCAAAGAAAACAGGGGACTGGAGGCCAATTCTGGACCCAAGTCATCTCAACACCTTTGTCAAGAAGGAAAAGTTCCGAATGGTCACGCTTCAATCGATCCTTCCATTCTTACAGAAGGACGACTGGATGTGCTCAATAGATCTGAAGGACGCATACTACCACATCAAAATGGCCAGGGCATCCAGAGATCACTTGCGCTTCCGGCTGGGAGCCAGTCACTATCAGTTTCGAGCCCTGCCCTTTGGCCTGACCACAGCCCCCAGGGTCTTCACCAAATGCATGGCAGTGGTAGCGTCTCATCTGAGGCGCCTAGGATTCCAGGTGTTTCCGTATCTGGACGACTGGCTCCTGTCTGCCACCACCAGGCGTCAACTGATACAAGCCAGGGATTACTCCCTACAACTTTGTACACACCTTGGCATTTCAGTAAATTTCAAAAATCTTTGCTACAGCCATCACAGCATATCTTATTTATAGGAGCGGAATTGGATACGCGTCAGTTAATTCTAAAACTTCCGACAGAAAGAATAGTAGCACTTCAGTTCAACATTTCCCTTCTGCTGTCGTCCAGAAAATCCCCAGCAAAATTGTTCTGAAAGTTTTGGGTCTCATGGCAGCTTCTCTCATAGCAATACCACTGGGAAGACTGCACATGAGAGTGCTACAATGGCTTCTATTTGCACAATGGTCATTCCAACAACTTCCACTGACTCACGAAATTTTGATAACGAAGACATGCAAATCACACCTAATGTGGTGGTTACAGACTTGCAACCTATCCGGCGGAAGACCGTTTGTGCTACCCACACCGTCAGCGACGATAACCACGGACGCTTCCCTGATAGGGTGGGGGGGCATCTTTCAGGGACAGACAGTCCAAGGCGAATGGACCAATCTAGAGTACAATCTGCACATCAATGTTCTGGAGTTGAGGGCAGTGTTTTTGGCGTTGCAACACTTTGCTCCCCTTCTTCCTCCAGGGACCATTGCAGTTCAGACAGACAACATGTCCGTAGTCTGGTACATAAACAAGCAAGGGGGAACCAGGTCCTACCAACTATGCAGAGAGGCCATGAGAATTTGGCAATGGGCAGAGTCCACCGTCGCTTTCTGATCGCAACGCACATCCCGGGTCATCCAACGTCATAGCCGACAGGCTGAGCAGGGCAATATTATTGCCTCACGAGTGGTCCCTCAAACAGTCAGTTGCGGAACAGATTTTTCGCAAATGGGGCCAGCCTACCTGCGATCTGTTTGCCTCCAATGAACGCCAAATGCAGGAGCTACTTTGCCCTATTACCCTCCAGGGAAGTCCCAAGGACGCGCTGGTGCACGATTGGCCCCGGGTCTCCTGTATGCCTTTCCTCCATTTCCTGATTGCAAAGTTTCTTCAGAAAGCAAACAAGCTTCAGAGGACTATAATTCTCATTGCTCCGTTCTGGCCTCGTCAAATTTGGTTCCCCTTTCTCTTACATCACCGCATTCGGGGACCTTGGATGCTGGACCCAGAGCCAGATCTACTGACTCACTCGTCAGGAGTTCCTCACCCATCCCTGGAATCTCTCCATCTGGCAGCTTGGCTGCTCCGCTTCCTTTTAGCCAGGTCAATTCCTTACTGGGCGGTTCAGGATATTTTGGTAGCTTCTCATAAAGTTTCTACCATAAAGACTTATACTAGTAAATGGAAACGTTTTGTCTTCTGGGCGGAGTCACATCAGTTGGACCCTGTTACAGCTCCGTTGAATAAGGTCTTAGAATTTCTAACCGAATTATTTCAGGAAGGAGCTTCTCCGGCTACCTTGAGAGTACAGTTGGCTGCCATTTCTAGCTATCATATAGAAGAAAGTGGTGCACCTATTATGGCTCACAGACTCTGTAAAGCCTTTTTAAAAGGTTCTTTTCATATTAGACCACCAGTCAGAAGCCCAACATCACCGTGGAATTTAAATTTACTGCTCTCTAAATTGATGCTACCACCCTTTGAACCAGCTTCAAGTTGCACTTTGAAATTTTTGTCATGGAAAACATTATTCCTAGTGGCTATTACATCAGCTAGACGGGTGTCTGAGCTGCAGGCTCTTTCGGTCAAGCATCCCTATTTAATTTTTCATTCGGACAGAGTATCCCTACGCACTAATCCATCCTTTCTTCCCAAAGTTTGTTCTACTAGTAATATTAATCAGTCCATTGAATTACCCACCTTCTTTAAAGACCACTCTAATAAATTAGAGTATATGTTGCACAAACTGGACGTCCATAGACAACTCAGATTTTATTTGGATAGAACAAAAGATCACAGGAAATCTGATCAGCTATTTATAGCTTTTGCTGACAGCAGAAAGGGTCTTGCAGTTACGAAACTAACTCTTTCTAAATGGCTAACTGATTGTATCATTTATGTTTATGAAAATTCTGATCAAACATTATCAGCAAAACCCAGAGGACATTCTACCAGATCAATTTCTACATCTTTGGCTCATGCAGCTCGTCTACCCTTAGACATCATTTGTGCGGCTGCTACTTGGGCTAAACCACATACATTTATTTCTCATTACAAAGTGGACAGGGTTTCTAGGGATAGGGCAACCTTTGGTTCCACTGTGCTCAAGAACGTTCTCCCTTGAGTTCCTCAGGATCATGGAGCTAGGACGCTACCCATGTGTAAGAACAAAGGCGAGATTGAACACTCTCACATAAAGAAGTTATGTCCTTACCATAACGCTCCATGTGGAGTGTTCATCTCGCTGGTTATTACACTCCCACCCTTCCCACCCTTAGGAAGAACGTTCGATTTGGTGCCTGGTCTGGAATATTCTCCTTCTGCTGTTGCAGTGTTGGTATTACTATCATACCCTTGGTATGTTGTATATAGGTAATTATGTATATAGTTTGGCATGTATGCGTGATTGTTGTCTGGTTTGCTTGCAAACTAGATCTGAGGTAAAGGCAGAGGGGGATTGTGGGTATTAGATGTCCTCGAGCTTCTTCTCGATGCAGAGCTTGCAGTCGGCCGGCACGGAGCCGAGGATCGGCTCCGAACCCATGTGTAATAACCAAGGCGAGATGAACACTCCACATGGAACGTTATGGTAAGGACATAACTTCTTTTTCTCTTCCATTAAGATACATGCCTCTGCTATTTCTGCTCATTATAATACAGACCCTCCCATCTTTTCCCACCAGCTCATGAGACAGTTTCTCAGGGGAGCTAAGAACTTAAGACCTCCTAGATCTCCTCCCATTCCTGCTTGGGATCTCAACTATGTTCTGGAAAAACTAACCTTGCCTCCTTTTGAGTCTGCTGCCTCTTCTGACATCAAGTTTTTATCTTGGAAAACAGCAATCTTGTTAGCCCTAACCTCTGCCAGGAGAGTTTCAGAGTTACAAGCTCTTATGGCTGTGGAACCTTACATTATTTTTCATCAAGACAGGGTATCTTTGAGGACTAATCCTACCTTCATGCCTAAGGTGGTTTCCAAAGTGGCTTTAAAAACTATCCACTTGCCAACCTTTTTCCCCACTCCTCAAAATAAAGGGGAAATGATCTTACATTCCTTGGATGTACACAGACAACTATGTTTTTACCTGGACAGAACCAAGGACATCAGAAAATCAGAACAATTGTTTGTTTCTTATGCTTCAAGTTCCCAAGGTAAAGCCATTTCAAAACAGACCATTTCTAAATGGATTGCTCATGGAATCAGATTTTGTTATTCACACCATGGAAAGCAAATTCCAGGGAGTATACGGACTCATTCCACCAGAGCTGCTGCCACTTCTGCGGCCTTCCTCAGGGGAGTTCCTACCAAAGACATTTTGGAAGCTGCAACTTGGAGTTCAGTGCATACTTTTTCTAAGCACTACAATCTACCTCTCTACTCTAAGTCTAGGGCAGGCTTTGCCTCTGCAGTCTTGCAGGGCCTTTTAGCCGCCCCTTCTTTATGACCACCTCCCTTTCTTTCAGCTTTGGGATTCTACCCTACAGTCATGACTGCAACAGTGAAACACGAACATAGTACAGTTGTGTACACCTACCATAAATGTAGATGTTCGAGTGTCTTCACTGTTGCAGTCTGCTTCCTCCTCCTGTCCCTCTTATTTTTACTTTTCACCATTCTTCTGAGGTGTATTTGCAAAGGTTTTGGGACCTTTTTCATTTTGGGACTCCTGACATCTGGGGCAAGAAAAACTGGAGAAGATGGCGTCGGCTGTCAGCTTTGTACTCCTGGCGCTCTGACGTCAGGGAGCATGGCTGAACAGACGACGCCGGACCCAGACTTTGGGATTCTGGCCGACCGAGGGCTGCCTGCCGGCAGGGGAGAACCCTACAGTCATGACTGCAACAGTGAAGACACTCGAACATCTACATTTATGGTAGGTGTACACAACTGTACTTTCCAAAAATCTTGGGGATGTTTTCAAGACTTGCAGGGAGACATCTCCTCCTCCAGAGGCAGAGGAGGAGGTTTCAATGGCAAACGTCACCCCAGGGGCACAGGAGGTCACAGTACCAGGGTTTTAGGGATTCCTTTTCCAATAACCCCTATCAGTGTTCCTGAATTGCTGCCCGGCTCTCCATCTCTGGAGGCAGTTGAGGGTCATCTTTCTCTGCAGCTAGGTACCTAAACAAACCTTTCAAACAACACATGGGTGCTAAGCATAATATCCAGAGGTTACTGCATTCCATTTTCCCTCCCACCTCTGGTGCCAAGGAGGAAGATCCCCACTATTCCACCTAGTCAGAGGGAGTACGTGGCTCGAGAAGTTCAAAAACTGCTACAAAAGAGTCATCCAGAAGGTCCCAACTGAATAGATAGGATTCAGAACTTACTCCCACGTTTTTGATGCCAAAGAAAGCAGGGGACCTGAGACTAATATTGGATCTAGGAAATCTGAATCAGTATGTAAAGAAGTCAAAGTTCTGAATAGTAACAGAAAAGGCACCACAAACTGGAAAAAACAAAAATGCAGCTAGATGGAGAAAATGCAGGTTTAATTATAAAATTATCCTTAAAAACAGCAATACAGGATTTTGTCCCACCAACAATACCGGAACTTCATCAGATACACTCAAAAAAAACCTAAACACACCCTTAAATAAGATAAAATCCAATCATAAATTCAAGCAAAATACACACCCCGTCTCAGAGGCCAATCAATAGTTAGCCTCGTGACACACCCTCAGCACACAGTCTTCACTTGCAAAAGCTACGCGTTACAAATTTGCGTATACAAAGTAGCTAAACACAGTTCATTGAAACATTTTATATTCAATTCAAGTTAACATGTTGCAAAATACAAATAGCATCTATCTCATGCAAGCTTTTAGTTTTAGCAGATATACCTGCGATTCTGCATCATTTAAAGCTGGCCAAATCTGTGCTCCAAGTCAGATTTGCCAGTAGAGTTTAGCTTTTGCAAGCAGGAGCAGCCATACTCTACCTCTATCTGTAGTTTGCAAAGAATCCAACACAGTAAACTTAAAATAATGCCTTTATGGGCATTAATGTGTCTAGCCAGTGCGTTTATTTTGTTGTTACTGATGTCACTTAAATGTTCACTAATTCTACATTTAAATAGCAACTTGTCCAACTTCTAAATTGCACAAAGTGCAAGCTCCACATTTTCTCGTATATCCTGCATTTTTATTTGTTTTAATATGCTCTATTAGCTGCTTCAAGTTACAACCTTTTCTATATACTATGATAGGTCTCTCCCCCATTTTTTCTCTAATGAAGCTGTCATCATACCTCTCAACCTGGAAGCATCAAAAATCTGGACAGAGGCCCATGAAAAATAGGTACAAATCTGTACGCTGATTAACATACAATTTGCATACATAATTATGTAACCCCACCCACTCTAGTGGAATTGTGGTATACCAACATTCAAACGCAACCTGAAGAACAGAACCAAGATATGGCCCCAGTCCCCAGCCCTTAACTCAGAGGGACACTTCTCTGCTTCTAGGTGTTTCTGCAGTTACAGCCTACTGATGCCTCTAGGCATCAGATATTGCTTGTTCATATTTGTATTAATAATTACAAAACTGTGCTACATATAAAGTAGCAAAAGATTTTATTTTCAAGCTTACCCAATGGTAAACATGCCTGTATTGACATATTAACTCTCTCTAGTGCAGGTAAACATATATTAACTGTTATTCATGTAATATTTATTTATATTTTTCACAAATTTCATATTTTTCTAAACATCTCAACAAACAAGTAACACAGACAGAACTGCTTTGCCAAAATTGCCACACATGAGAGCACTCAGCTGAATGCACAAAATACTGCTTACTGTATGTTTATCATTGTTGTTGACAAAATATTACATATTTCTCTGTTTATTATGACTTATAAAATCCAGTTTAAGACCAATTATAACTCTATAAAATAGTTTGTGCTAAAGATTTTGCCACTCACACTTCATTAGTAGTATCTCTTGTGATTCCTCAGAAATGTACATTTTTTTGAAATATGAGGACATAAGTTGGTTCTATCAAAAAGCATAGACTCTGCCCATTCAAAGTTACAGTACAAACTCCCAGAACTTCTTTGGAGGGAGTTAAATATACAGACAGCTCACTTACCCTTAATATACAGACAAACGGAGCTGCTTCCTTGAATATACAGAGAGAAAAATGGAGCTGCTGCTTCTTAAATAAAATATTTCTGTAAGCAGAGCAGACACCCCCCTAAAGCATGCATTGCTTACTTGCTTAATTACTTAGAAAAATGGAAATGTTTACTTACAAACACACAAAGTTACTTAAATATACAGACTGACAGAGAAAAAAATGGAGCTGCTTCTTTAGTTCTGTAAACAGAGCGGAGGAGCAGACACAGCCCCCCCCAAAGCATACATATACTACTTACTTAAATACAAAAATGGACTGCAGCTCACTTAAATACACACACACATATGGAGCTGCTTACTTGCTTAAATACACAGAAAAACAGAGCTACTTACTTTCTTAAATACAGAGGGAGAGACAGAAAAAAGGAGCTGCTTAATATACACGACATTTCCACACTACTTAAATAGAAACATTTCTCATGGATAGAGCTGCTGCTACTCTTAAACAGAATATTTCACTTTCTGTATTCTGAAAAGGCAGACCAGACACACATATCACTAAAGCATGCATACACTGAATAGATTTCTGCCGTGCTAAACTTTTCTGCTGCACTGATGAACCACTGCCTAAAACAGATTTATGATTTCTGCCATGTATTTAAATACACAAACACTGCTTTTTCACTATAAGCTGTGCACATAGCTTAGCACAATACAGTTCTTTCATTTCCCCCCTTTCTTTTAGTATTTCATCATGACAGTTGAAGCAAATTAACGGTAACAGGCATATACCATTTTCCACACACCTCTTCACTATTATATTTTGTCCCAGTTACACACACACACATATATACACAAACGCACACATATACATACACACATTGTACCTGATCCAAAACAGAAGTAACGCTGATGCTCCAGTCCATGCACAGTAGTACCTGGATCCCCTGCTCAAGCCTCACACACACTGTCTGTACAGATCTTTGCAGAAAAGGTCGCCTCCCTCCCAGCCTGGCTCGACTGCATGATTGCAGCTTAAACACGATCAGTTGGATCGCAAAAAGAACCACAATTTCTTGATGATAAATTGCTCACATGCAGCATGCTGCATGCTAGCTTAGAACTAACATTTTCTAATTTTAGGACTTACCTAAGTCCAGTACGAACGGCAGCAAAGCAAAGCCACAAAACAGCTCGGGCAGGCAACAGATTTTACCATTTGGCGCAGCATAGTCCCAGCAAGTCCCTTCCTCTCGCAGGCAGCAAATTAAAAATGAATGGGAGGAAAGCAGCTTGATGCAAGTCCCTCTCGCAAGTGTTTCTGTTGAAAACAGCGGCAAAGCAGCTTTTCAAAATCTCGGCAGCAGCAACTGCTCACAGCCAGACGGAAATTGACGTGAGCTCAAGGAGCTCAATTCCGACTGGCTGGTAGTGCTGATGGAACTGACGTCATCGCGCACGTGATGATGTCAGCTCCGACAGCGCGAAAATTTAAAAAAATAAAAAAACAAAAGCAAAGAAATCAGAAATGAAGGGGTGCCACTCGGGAATCGTGGCACCCCTTCATTTGGACCCCAAAACTCGGTAAAAACCGAGTAATACGGGACAGTTGGGAGGTCTGACTGTCATTCATTAAAATATTCCAATTTTTGTTAGAATTTCTTTTAAAACATTACTGTCAGGACAAAACGTAGTTATAAAAGCTCTATTAAAATTCCTAGCCGCATTAGGGTTACTTGTCTCTAAATTTAAAACTCCATCATTAATAGTGATAGTGGATTCATTGGGCGTTGTCCATTGGGGAAGGACATCATTGAGTAATGATGTAAAATGTCCAATTTCTCTTTTATGCATTACTTCACTAAGACTTCTAATAACCATACGGGATAACCTCTGTTAACAAACATCTTTTTCATTATTTCACATTCTTCCTGAAATCTACTCCATTTAGTATTCATACGGGCCGCTTGCACCAGCTTGACCCCTCACAATAGCTTGTTTCCGGGCACAAGGGTGATTGCTTTCAATGTGCAAACGTGTTAGAAAAAGTTGGTCTGTGAAAAATGTTCGCAGTAAAACAACCATTTTCCACATCCTTCTTTACCAACACATCTAAATAGGAGATTTGTTCCTGATTGTGTGTGTAAAGCATAGGAAATCAGTGGTCTGATTAATGAACTCAATAAACAGTTGTATGGCATCTACAGACCCTGACCAAAGAATAAAAATATCGTCCTGAAAATGAAGGTATAAATCACAGTTGGAAAAATGTGTTGAGGAAAATAAAAACATATTCCCACATCAACATCACAATGTTGGCATGTAAGCCCCCACAACAGGACCCTATAGCTGTACCTTCTTTCTGGAGATAGAGATGTTTCTCAAACCAGATAAAATTCGATTTTAACACTAGGTCCAATAGGATTTCATAGGTATTAATCCTTTCTTGCTCTGTACCTTTATAGGTCAGGTATTCACAAAACCACTCTTCTCCAATAGCATGTGGTATAACTGTGTATAAATCTTTTATGTCAATAGTAATTAACACATATTTTTTCGTTATACTCTACACTATTAAGCCTTTTCAAAAAATCCCACGAGTCCATACAGATATGTGCTTCTTTAAACACATTTTTTTTTACGTTCAGTGTCCAACATTTTAGCCAGACGGTGTGTAATCGACCCCCTTACGTCCACAATTGGGTGCATAGGGGGTTGATTCACATCCTTATGGATTTTGGGAAGCCCAAAAATGGTGGGAGTGATGGGATATTCAGCTGTAAGGTAATTGTACTGGTGTATATCGATGGAACCCTGGATGAATAAATCATGTAGAAAAATCCTAATTCTTCCATACACAGTGTTCATTTCACTTAATGAACTTTTTTCATATGTGGTCGAGTGTAATAAACACACCATTTTATTAATGTAATCACATTCATCCATCTCAGTCAAACCTCCACCTTTATCGGGCTTAATAAATCTGACACCTGATATTCCTTTCAAATAATCTAACACTTGTTTTTCATCATAAGTTAAATTATTCACATTAGGCTTCTTAGGCCCAGAATTAGATGAAGCTCTAATGTCAAGTTGTATTCTGAAACACAGCAAGAGAATTATGCAGTGGTGGATTGTAGGTACTAGCTACTCTTACAGGATTTTTCACATATACATTGTTTAAAAATAATAAATGTAAGTTTAATTTTCATATATATAATTTCAAATCAGAGTTTCAGCCAGATTCATTTTCCTTGTAGGAACAAAGGTTAATCCTTTAGAGAGCAAATTACATAACTCAATTGGAATATCTAAGGAAGAAAAATTATATATTTTAATATCCCTGGCAGTGTTAAACACAATGTTCAAAGGTGGTAGTAGAAATGTAGGAGGCAGCCTCTCATCATTTTCATCATTTATTGGAAGCGTTGCCCCCCCCCCCAAATTCTGTCTATTCCCCCGAATGTTCTAATTCTCTCTGTTGGCTTGAGGGGTTGCATAATACTTGGGCATTTTCCCATTCTGTTTGTAATTCCGATTTTTCAGACACTCTGAGCGCCTGGGACCATTCCCATTCCCCTGATCTAAAAAAAATCATCATTGTCAGTTACAGTTAACTCACAGTCAACATCATTAATATTTTCATTCAAAGATTCATCCACATTTGTTCGTTGATGCCAACCCTGAGAGTTAGGGGGTGGGGGGGTAAGCTTTATTGTCTCTGTATGCATCTATATCTCTGGTTATTTTTTTGAGCTTCCTGGATTTAATGGATTCCATTTGTTCTTCGATGGAACGTAAAATGCGAGTATATTCAAATTTATTATCACTAAAAGAAGTGTCTTGGGTGATGTTCCTATCTAATTGCACTACTTCTCTGGTGTGAGACTCAATGGTCAAGTTATTATGTTTGATAACAAGCTTCATGTACTCTATCCCATGTTTATTAAACATCTGCAACAATTCATTGTGAAGACTAGAATTATTATTTAATCCAGTGGGAAAGTGCCATACTCACAAACCTTTAGGCACTATCCCTCTGTTTATACATTCTCTGAAATAGTCAGTAGCCATTTGTAATTTCTTAATTTTTAACAGACATCGGTCAAATTCACTAAGCTTGTCACATAAGCTACTCTTGTCTCTTAATGTATTATCTTTAAAAACATTGTGAGATTTAAGCATGTCATTCAAGCATAAACAGTATGGGGCACCAGGTCCATTTGAAAGGTTATGGCCAGAATTAAATAAACTTAGTCTTTCACCTGCAGTGGTATTCGTATTTATAGATAAAATAGGAGATCCCCCATTAATTAAAACACCGGTAGTCCCACTTCTCAGCTCCTGGGTTGAAGAACTAGGCACAGATACTTGTTATAAATCCAAAGTTTGAGATAAGAATGGTGATTGTTCAGTCCTTTCCATTCTTTTATTTAATTGCTGTATTAATACAGTCAGTTCTCCAGTGTATTGTTCAAGTGCATTCACACAATGCGCAGATGTTCCCTCCATCCTCGCTTACTAAATCCAACAAACCAGCAACAGAAAAGGCACCACAAACTGGAAAAAACAAAAAAGCAACTAGAGGTTTAATTATAAAATTATCCTTAAAAACAGCAATACAGGATTTCATCAGATACATTCAGAAAACCTAAACACACCCTTAAATAAGATAAAATCCAGTCATAAATTCAAATAAAATATACACCACTTCTTAGAGGCCAATCAACACACACCCCAGCACACAGTCTTCACTCGCAAAAGCTACTTGTTACAAATTTGTATATACAAAGTAGCTAAACACAGTTCATTGAAACATTTTATATTGAAGTTAACATGTTGCAAAATACAAATAGTATCTATCTCATGCAAGCTTTCAGTTTTAGCAGACATACCAGAGATTCTGCTTCATTTAAACCTGGCCAAATCTGTGCTCCAAGTCGGAGTTGCCAGTAGAGTTCAGCTTTTTCAATCAGGAGCGGCCATACTCTACTCTGTAGTTTGCAAAGAATCCAACACAATAAACTTCAAATAATGCTCTTTATGGGCATTAATGTGTCTAGCCAGTGCATTTATTTTGTTATTACGGATGTCACTTAAATGTTCGCTAATTCTACATTTAAACTTGTGCTCTGTCTTGATTACATAAAAACATGGGCAAGACTGACACAGAGCACAATACATTATCATACAGTTGCAATCATGTTTACCATAAATAATAATGTTCATATTATTAATAGCAACTTGTCCAACATCTAAAATGTTTGCACCAAGTGCAAGCTCCATATTTTCTCATATATCCTGCATTTTTATTAGTTTTAATACGCTCTATTAACTGCTTCACGTTACAATCTTTTCTATATACTATGACAGGTCTCTCCCACATTTTTTCTCTCATGACGCTGTCATTCATTAAAAATATTCCAATTTTTTTTTTTAGAATTTTTTTTAAAACATTAATATCAGGACAAAAGGCAGTTATAAAAGCTCTATTAAAATTCCTAGCCGCATTAGGTTTCTGTCTCTAAATTTAAAACTCCATCATTAACAATGATAGTGGAATCATTGGGCATTGTCCATTGGGGAAGGACATCATTGACTAATGGTGTAAAATGTCCAATTTCTCTTTTATGCATTACTTCACTAAGAAGCTCATCTAATAACCATAAAGGATATAACCTCTGTTAACAAACATCTTTTTCATTATTTCACATTATTCCTGAAATCTACTCCATTTAATAGTCATACGGGCCTCTTACAGCAGCTGACCTTTCACAATAGCTTGTTTTTGGGCAAAAGGTGATTGCTTTCAAAGTGCAAATATGTATTAGAAAAAGTCTGAATCAGTATGTAAAGAAGTCAAAGTTCTGAATAGTTAAAGTTCAGTCCATCCTGCCTCTTCTGTGCAAGGCCGAGTGGATGTGTTGCATAGATCTCCAGGATGTATACTATCACATTTAGTGTGACACAACCTATATGGTTTCTCTCAATTAATCAACTCTCCTACCCGACCCAATAAAGACATCTCCTCTGGTACCATTCTAGACTGGATATTAGTCTCCCACACCAAGAATATCTCTAAAAGTGGTATTTTGCCTGACTCCCTTAGTGGCCACCTTCCTGCCTCTGCAATCCACTCCCCATCCCCCCCTACACCTACTGCACAATTATATTACAACATGCACCCTCAGTAATTTTAATTCTCAATCCTTCTCTGATACCTTAAAACTAATGAATTGGAGCCCTTTGAAAACTCTTCCCCTTGACACTGTCGACTACTTTAATTCTGTATTCACCAACATACTAAATACCTTTGCCCCTCCAAGAACTAAGAGTGAAATCCAAAATTGCCTTATGACTCTCCTAAGATACCATCACTCTTATGCACTCACGTGACAAACTCTGGAAACTCCACCAAAAACTCAAAACCCCACATTCTCTTAATCAATATAATCAACTGCCTAACACTGTAAAACAGCATATTCACTCCGATCATAGAGCCTACTACTCAAAACTCCAGAACAACTATAAATCTAACCCTAAGAAATTCTGTAGTAGTATTACCACCCTCTTCAAACCTGGCAGAAAAGATAACCCCTGTACTGATCCCTCTGCTCCTGACCATACCATAGCCACCAACTTTAACTCCTCCTTTACTGACTCTGTTGCCAGACTTACCACCTTTCCCTGTTAGCTCACTAGCCTCTTCTGCCCCGCTTTCCACTAACCCCTTTTCGTCTGCCACCAATTCCATCCTCTCAACCAACCCCTCTTCCTCTGCCAGTAATTCTACCCCCCTTTTCTCCCTCAAACCGATCCCTGTCAACACTGTTAAAAGAAACTTCTCAGCAAATTAAAACCTTGCTCAAATAACCCAGATAAACTTCCATCAAACTTTCTAAAATTAGCTGCTGACATCATAGCCTACCCCATCTGCATTCTCCTGTGTACCTCTCCTTTTGAAAAAGGCATTCATCATCCCCTTACATAAGGGAGGTAACAGCAATGACATCCTTAACTTCCGCCCCATAGCCATACTCTCCCCTGTCTCAAAAATACTTGAAAAATGTATTCACCAACAACTTCTTTCCTTCCTCTTAGACAGTAACCTCCTGTCCCCTACACAACATGGTTTCAGACCCCACCATAGTACCTCCTCAGTCCTCTTATCCTTCCTCGACATAATCAACCATGACCGAGACTCTGGTAATGTTGTGTCCTCTCTGTTCTTAGACTTATCACAATCCTGCGATACCATTTCCCATAATCTATTACTGTCAAAGCTCTCACACCTTAACCTCTCTCCACTATAAATTGGTTTTCCAGCTATCTTTCAAACGGGCAACAGTCCGTTAAATGGAACAACTGCACCTCTTCTTTCTTTGATATCCTCATAGGAGTGCCCCAAGGGTCTGTCTTAGGCCCTTTACTATTTAATATCTTCATTAACGACTTCCATCATTGCGTGCCTAATGCTAAACTTGTCCAATATGTGAATGACTCTACTATCATCTGCTTAGCTGATTCTCTTCCCAAACATATGCAGCTAACACAGGCTGCCTTCAGTTGCACTGAGGCCTCGATGCTAAATAACCATTTAGCCCTTAATGCAACTAAAACTAAACTCGTGATTTTTCCTCTACTAAGAACTGCACAATAGACAAAAACTCTTTCACTCTAAAAAGCCAAAACATGACCCCCATTGAACTAGTCCCTCACACCAAGCTTCTCACAGTCTTTATTGATGAACCTCTAAAATTTGACATATACATTCAAGCCAACATAAAGAAAACCCACAAGAAACTAGGTATGCTTTACTGCCATAACCGCTACCTAACCTCCTCAACTAGGCTTACCCTCTCTACCACTTATCTCCTCCCCTTCCTCCTATATGGAGCTCCAATTCTCACCAACCTTCAAAGTACCCTCAAAGCTAAGCTGGCATCCTGCTACAATAAAATCTCCAAGTTTGCTACAAATTCCAAGTCTTCCTCTCACCACTGCATCTCCTTACAGTCACTGAATTGTTTAGTGCGCCCCAATCATCTCTTTCATTCAACTCACTACTGCCCATAAACTTATTTTCAACCCTTCCCACTTCCCTTCACTATCCACCTTCCTGGCCGTTCTCTTAGATTCAGTAATCAGAACCTACTTGAACTTCACAAACCTCTTCGTACTCCTGGCCAATCTCTATTAGCCTTCTCTCTTGCATGGAAATGGAACTCACTTCCTCCCCATATTCAGACTACCCAAAATCCTTCTGCCTTTAAGTCTCTTCTCTACTCTTTATCTCTCCACCTGGGAATGCTCCTGCTTTCACCCCTCCTAAACTTCTCCTACACCTTTTTTTGCAGTCAATCTCCATATCTCTTGAGCTCTAACTTCTCCCTTCTGTTCTTCTCCAGCTTCTCTCCTTAAATTGTGTAACAACTGTGTTCCCAAAAAAAAATGTGAAATATCTCAGTGACTGTTTTTCACTACAACTTCTTGCTTTAAAAATTAACTGCCAGTACATTTTGTTGTATGCACTTGAAGCTTTTTTTTCTATAATTGTATTAACTGCCAATATATTTTTTGTGTGTACTTGGAGCTTTTCTCTCTGGGCCGCCATTGAAAAAGGGCTCAGTATGTCCCAATGGACTTCCCAGTTAACAAACTACAAATAAATAAAAAAATAAATAGGTGCTCCAGAAGACACCTGTGCTTTTGGTTGGGAGACGATCATTACCAATTCAGAGCACTGCCGTTAGGACTCGCCACTGCCCACCAAGTGCTTGGCAGTTGTTGCAGTTCACTTGAGGCTCAGAGGATTCCAGGTGTTTCCCTAACTAGACAATTTGATCCTCACTGCCCCAACTGATATAAGACAGGGATTACCTGATTCATATCTCCAACTTCCAGGGAATTGTGAATAAATCTTGCCAAATCTAAACTGACTTCTGTGTAGAAATTAGAATTTATAGGGACTCAACTTGACATTATGCACCAAGTGGCTTAACTTCTTCTTCACAGAATTCAGTCCTTGGGAAGTCAGGTGGGGGACTTGCTATCCCTTCCGTCCCCTCCTGCGAAATTGGTGTTACAGGCTCTTGGGTCAATGTCAGCTGCTATTATTGTAGTCCCTTTAGCAAGATTCTTCATGCAAATTTTCCAGTGGACTTTGGCGGTCCAGTGGTCCATTCTTTACTAGTCTCTGTCTGTTCACATAAAACTTACATCAGTCTGCAAACATTGTATCCAATAGTGGATATAGTCAGAGGACCTGTTCTTGGGCAGGCCCCCCCCCCCAGTGGACACAGTAACCACAAACGCTGCTTTTCTTTTAGGGTGGGGAGAAAATTACAGGGGAAGTATGGTCCAAGGTACATGGTCCCCCTTGGAGACCAAGCTACATATCGGTGTCCTTGAGATGAGAGCAGTCCTTCTGTCATTGCAAGCCTTTCAGGACATTCTTCCTCTGCAGAATTGTGCTATCCATACAGACATGTCAGTAGTCTGGTACATCAACAGACAGAGGAACCCATTCATACCCGTTGTGCAGAGAGGCCATGAAGGTCTAGGAATGGGCGATCTCTTCAGACAGTTTTCTAGTTGCAACACACATACCGGGAAAACCAGTGCGCTGCCAGACAGACTCAGCAGGTCCATTCTAATTCCTCATGAGTGGTCCCTCAATAAATCAGTAGTGAACAGAATTTTCTGCCCTTAGGGCCAACCTTGCTGTCTGTAACCTATTTGTCTTTCCCCTCAACAACAAGTGCAAGTGAGTACTTCACGCTGACCCCCCCCCCCCATTGGGAAAGTCACCGAGGGATGCTCTAGTTTACGACTGGCCCCAGGTCTCCTTTATGCTTTGCCCCCTCTCCCATTGATCATAAAGTTTCTGCAGAAAGCAAGCAGGCTGAAGAGTTCAGTCTTCCCCATTGCCCTCTTCTGTCGTTGACAGGTGTCTTTCCTCTTTATATGGTTTCACCTCAGATTTCCTCCATGGATACTGAAGCCCATTCAGCATCTCCTGTCTCCTCCATCAGAATCCCAGCATCCCAGTCTCCATCCCCTCAAATTGACTTCATGTTTCTCAACTTCCAGTGATAGTGACATGATCCAGGCTTACTTCCTCAATACATAACATTATTTTGGCTTCCCAAAAGGCTTCTAAAAATATTTTCTATATGGGCTTCTAAATAGAACATTGCCCCCTTTTCAGCTTCTACTTCAGCCATGCTTCTTTTCCTCAATACTCTCTTCAAAGACTAAGCAAGTTTTTCTACGATTCAACTTCTTGCAATATCCAGTTTTCATGCTGGAAATAAGCCCCTTTCTTTGACAACTTCTAGGTTATGTAAGGCATTTATGAATGGAATTTTCCTCCCTAGATCTCCCATAAAGGATCCTTCCGTCCCTTGGGATCTCACGGTAGTCCTCCAGGAGTTAACTCAAAAACCCTTTGAAGCAGCAAAGAAGTGTGATATGAAATACCTGTCCTGGAAAACAATATTTTGGTAGCCATTACTTCAGCGAAAAGAATTTCTGAGTTACAGGCCTTATCAGTGAGACCTCCTTACATCATTTTCCATAAGGCTAGTGTCTCCTTACAAACCAATCCTTTCTTTATGATTAAGGTTGCCACGAAGTCTAACATTAACCAGGCCATACAACTGGTGTTCTTTCCCAATTTTTTGACTAAGGGCAAATACCTGCTGCACCTTCTTGATGTTCATAGACAATTATGTTTTTGCCTTCACAGAACAAAACAGTACAGGAAATCTGACCAGCTTTTTGTGTCGTTTGATCCTAACCACTTGGGTCAAGCAGTTTCCAAAATTACTCTGGCCAAATGGATTACCGATTGTAAATTGATGATTTATTCTCAAAAAGATTTGGATTTACCTTGTTTCCCCTAGAGCCCATTCTGCTACATCTATGGCCACTTCATCTGTTTTTTATTCCAGAGCTTCAGTTGGACATTTATGCTGCAGCCACTTGGTCAAAGATCCATACCTTTGTTACACATTACAAATTGGAGATTATCTTTAGGAACAATGCTTTTTTTTGGTTCAGCAGTGCTCTGGCACATCCTTCCTTGAGGGCCACCCGAGAGTTATGTAGCTTGGGGACTCTGATCCATTTGCGAGGAAGAATGAAAATGACAACATCAGATTTAGAAGTTATGTGTTTACCACAACTTGGCATCTGTGTTGTCACTTTTCATTCTTCCTCATGTTCACTCCCAACAATCCCACAGCCAGTTCTCCTCGAAGAACTCCTGGATACTATGGGAACCCTCAGTTTCCTGGTTTAAGCCTCATCTTCCTTGGTGTGTTTATGTATGTTGTGATGAATCAATGGCAGTAAGACAGCAAACTCAATCTGAAGAGTTGGGTGTGGATTAGGACATTATGGACAAAGGGAGGAGCATCAGGCTTGGATCCAAAATCTTGTAGAATGCGGCCAAGTCATATCCAAGGATCGTATCCTAGACCAATTGGTGTGGAAGAATGAAAATGGACAACACAGATGCCAAGTTGTGGTGAATACATAACTTCTAATTAATTGCTACCTGCAATGTCACCTCTGGTTGATTAAAATATGCCTGACCTGTGTATAAAATTAAAAGGACTAAAAACATTTTTACAAATTGGATCTTGCTAGCTGTATCCATAGGCAAGAACTTAGTTTTTTTAATTTTTGTATTACATTTTATTTAGTATCTTCCCACATATCCTTGGCTGCCATAACAGAATCCTTTTTCACCCATACTCCAGAATGGTTCATTTTATCATATTCCTATAAATACGGGTATCGCTGAAGAAATTCATGTGTGGGTACATAGTTAACAGCTGTAGCCTTTGTTTCGTCTTCATTAATTTTATATCTTGGAAAAAAAAAAAGTTTCTCAGAATGTTCCACAACACTGACTCCTTTTCTAGGTCTGTCCTGTACAAAATAATATGATCTGCAAATAAAGCCAGCTTTTCTTGAATACCGTACTGGTTATATCCTTGAATTCATGAGTCCCTTATCTTTGCCATTGGTTCTATATATAATTCAAATAATAAAGGGGGAAAGAGGACATCTCTTCCTGGACACAACTCATCCAACAGGAACCTTCCCACTTCGATTTTTTCCTCTGATCCCTCATATATCCTCTTGATTAACCTTATTGCATCAGGAAATGGAAATGCTTCCCATTGCCCTACTCATAAAATCCCAGCTTAGTTGAATGCTTTCTCTGCATCAACCACCCACTAACAGCAGCAGAATTTTCTTACATTCTGCTTCCCTCTGGATCATCATTGTTCTATTAAATTGTCAAATGGTTGCCTCCCCTCCACAAAACCACACTGATCCATATCTATCAATTTTGGCAACATCTTTGCCATTCTTTTATCAGTTATAGACATAGTCAAAGTTTAAAATTGAAATGGGCTTCTATGAAGATGGATCTGATATGAGTCTTTACTGTCTTTAGGTATTACGGCCAACACAAATTTTTTCCCCTCCTTTAAAAATACTGTTAAACAAAACATTCTAGATCTTCATCACTTTTTTCCTTCGTAGCTTCCAGTCTTTTACCGGAATACCATCTGTACCTGGAGACGTTTTCCTGCAGATTGGTTATACATCACCATTTACATCTCCTCTTATCTCAACTATTATTTGTTGAGCCTCATTTACCTCTAATCTTGGCATATTTAAATCTTCCATAAATATTTCCAGTTGTAATTTTTCTTAATTTCCCCTCTTCTCACTTTATACAAATTTTCATACAATTTCCAAAATATCTCTTGATACCTATACCAGATTTCTGGTTGTTATTCTTGTTATAGGCTCCCCAAGTTTGGCAACAACCCTTTCTACTTTTTGTTTCTGTTAAGTTGTTGTGCCAAAAGTTTTACTGCTCTGTAGTTTCTCATCAAAAAATAGTCGTTTAACGATTTTTCATAACTCATACATATTATCCAGACACTCCTTTATTTTCTCTTTTGCACTCTGCTTTTGTGCCATTTCTTCTGTGTGACTCCTCTTATTCTATAATACTTTAACCTTTGTCAGCCCCGTCTAAATAATTGTAGTTGCTTTTTAACCATTTTCTCTTTTTCAGTTATTTCTGACCTGTGTTTAAACTCCACTTTAATTTTATCCCACTCACTATCTATAACTTCTGGAGTACTTTCTGTGTTCCCTAATAACTCCTGAATAATTTCTAGTACCCATTCCTTAAATTCCTCTTTTTTTAACGGTTGGGTGGGAAAGCACCAGTGTCCCATATTTACTTCATTACCCCGAATTTTTATCTTGGTAATTATTGGCGTTTTATCTGAAAAAGTTATTGGATGTGTCAAAATTCTGAATTAAATGTCCATGTTCCTGTGACATATAATTTCTGTCTAGTATAGTCCAGTTATTGTACCTTGGGGGAATAATATGTGAATTCTCTTGAAGTTCCTACTACTGATTTCATGTTTTCCTTACCAAGTATTTTCAGAAACGTCTTCAGAAATCTACCCTCTTGCTATATTTTCCCTTTTTGGCCCCACAGATACATCCTAATTATTGCAAATCAAATTCCAGTCTCACCTATATGTAATATTCCCTGCTGAAAGCTGATTATTCCTCCCCAGATTTTTTAAGCTCCATAGTAGCAGTTTTAGGTGAAATATAAATGCATACCAGCCTAATCCTCATCCTTTGACAGGTAGCCCTTGCTACCATGGATCTGCCATTATTTTTTTTCCTCTTTGATCACTATTGAAGCTCCACTAGCAATTAATGCAAGTACTCCTCTCTTCCTTTGACGTGATATTCTGCTGAATGTCTATCCTAAAATCTTTCTTTTTCAAATTGTCACGATCAGTTCTTTCTAAATGTGTCTCCTGTATTATTTGTATTTGCACTCTGCATTTCTTAATGTAATCGAATATTCTTTCCTGTTTATCTAATACCTGTGAGGCCATTCACATTCCAAGATAATACAGGAACTGTCTCCATTATGATAAAAAGACCTTATTCCCACCTATTATGTATGACAGCTTTTTAAAATGCCTGTTTTCAGCTTTTGTGATACATGCACCGACTAATGTGTGACAGGTTAATCCTTTATATACAGTTTTCTTAACACTGGAGCCTATCTCACATTTTACAAGACTTTGTTTTAATTAAAACCCTCAAACAAAAAAAAAAAACCACCCCCCCATAACTTGTTAAGTTAATACAAACACACAAAACTATGTACTACGAATAATAAAGTTTAACTCTGCTAATAGGAACAGTTGCCCCAAATAGCTGCAAACAGAGGCCTTTAACCCAAAGTTGAAGCTATCCATGCTAAGTTGCATGTTATTGCATGTGCTTCTACTTATAGTAATTGATGTCTGTTCTTTTACGTCTTTAGTCCCCTCCCAGATGTGAGAACAACTTGTATCCTTTCAGGAAACATAAACTTTTAGCCTTGAAGAAAACAGTGTTTTAGCTTTTATTGCCCTGTTTGTCAGCTTGTCCTCATGGAAAAGCAGGAACAAAAATGTAGTTCTCAGTTGCAGGTTTCAAAAGACAAGTTGAAATATTTACTGCTAAAGGAAAACTTTTCACTATATTCAGTGTTCTCTTATCTACTTGTTTCCACTTCAAACTTCCAGGCATTCACTTAAGCAAAAGTAAGAGAAAGCCTATCCACTCTACATATATTATGATCTATATACTTTTGCACCCCTTCCCCCACCTCAGCAACCCAGGATTACTGCCTATTACCTTAAACATGCTTTTGTCTAGCCCTTTTTTTTCAAAGGATAAAAAGACATCTGTCTACTTTAGTATCTTTATCACTTACAAGAATAACTAAAATGCTTTACTATAAAACATGCAATTTTTATGATGAAAAGTTTCATAGAATTACTTTTGGGAACAGAAATTGTTTTACTTATACTCTTCCCCTACCCTCTGTCCTTCCAGACATTAATGTCATGAAGTGAGTCAAATAAAGTCAGCAGAAGTCCATTCTTTCCACTTTTCTTATGCAACAATATTTCGTAAATGTGACTGATGCTCTGCAGTTTCCATTTATTCACTAATTCACATGATACTGGTCTTTATGTTCATCTCCATTTCCCCAACTCCAGATTTTGGGTTCATTTCCAAGTAGGGTTGCCAGCTGTCCGGTTTTTGACTGGACTGTCCGGTTTTCTGGCAAATTGTCCGGTTACCAATTTTATTCAAAACCGGACACGTGAAGTCCGGGTTTTGCGCCACTGCCACAATTTGTTTTTACTGAACAGAAGAATTAATTTTGCGTACGCATAGAAGGGCAAAATCATGCTCTACCAGCACGCAAGAAAGCTAAGAAGCCGGCATCTGAGGTTTTATTCAATCGTTATAAATCACGAGCCCACTACTGCTTTCTTCAGAAGTAACGCTACAAACTGTGAGCTCACTATCAGTATCAAAGCGAACAACTAATGGGGGAGGGGTGCCTACCAACCACACGGCGAGTATGCAGTTGCACGATCTCCATCTGGAAACCCTTCTCAAAACAGTTATTGCGCCAGCTCATGGATTAGGGTGCAGTTTGGATTATTTTTTCACCTACCATAATCTAGGATAGTTCAGGATGTATGGGTTTGCGAGGAATTTAAGGAACTAAGTGAATGTGAAAGGTAGGATGGATTATTTTTGTTTACTTTTGATGCTGGTGTGCCTGAAAATAACCTGGCATGTTACTGCTCTTGACATACCACGACCTTACATACTTACACTGTATCTTGTGGTATCTGTCAGCAGCTATCAACGTAAACTGCCAGCGTTGCTGTACTGTACCCCTTCTGTGCTATACTTCATTCAGTTCATTCAAGTTCACCGAGTCGGCGCTCAGTGGTGGACTGGTGGTAATGATACACGTTACAGTTTGACACTTCAAATTCTTTAGAAAATGTACGCTAAAGTAAAAGAGCTTACAAGAATGTGTTTTTAAATCTGTTATTTGGGAGTTTTTGCTCCCCATTATGCTTGGCTTTGTCCATATTTCTTGAATAAGTGGTTGTGATGTATGACACACTCAGTTAAGCAAACTCTTGAATCTACTAGTTGACTGTTTTAAAGACAAAATCAGCCAAAAGATGACCTATGCAGCCCGACTAAAGAAACTCCAGCTGCACTCGGTTGCATACCGCTTACTCAGAGGTGATCTCTGCTTAACATACAAGGCCATGTCCAACCCAGAATTGATGGATATGCTCCTAAAAAAAAAAAAAAAAAAAAAACAAATCCCTGAGAGCCACACGCTCTAGGGATATAAACCTTACCACAACAATAAATAGGATGTGCTGGTGGGATAGATTCTTGACCCAGAGACTCCCCATGCTTTGGAACAAGATTCCAATATACTTCAGGCAGACCACCTCACTAGCACTCTTAGCACTCTTCAAGAGAAACCTTGACGGGTGGATGGGAAACAGAAAATTTACCCCGGGGATCACTGCAGTGGGCTCTGCTGGACAGAGGTGCAGGGAACTAATGGCTGTGCTGGTCAGATGCACAGGGAACTAATCTAAGGGGGGTGGCGAAAGCCAACAAACTCTGGCTAGGCTTATAAATGCCCTTGGGCAGATAGCCTAACACTTGCCTAAGAACCTATAAAAGCAGGCAGCAGGAATGGAAAAAAGAGGGCGTTCCCTGCTGGGTGATGTCACAATGACATCACAAAATGGGCTGACCGTGGGCGGGGAATGTGGTGGGATGGGTGGGGTTACTGGTGATGTGAGGGGTGTGGCTTTACTCCGGTTTTAGCCATGACGAAAGATGGCAACCCTATTTCCAAGGTACTTCTGATTTTTCTTGTCAACTGCTGTGCTTTTCTCTGTCTCTGAAGCATTTTTCTTTGGAATAGTGGAAAATATTTCACTGACAGTCTGTCCGTGTGCTTTATTGTCAGAAGAATGAGAGGCATAATCCCATTAAAGTTAATGGCTCACTTTTTGGGTAAACTTTTGTATTTCGTCTTTAGCCTGTTCTGCATCAAAAGTGACTTTGATCCTCCAGGAAAAAATATTCTGGATACAGCAGCTTGAATCTTGTACCTGACTGCCAACATTCCCTAATTTATGGAGTAAATTTGTTCCCGTTCTACCTGGTGTACAATGAATAATCATTTTCCACAATCACTCTGTTGTCTCCAACATTTAATACATTGCCAGGATCAACTCCTCCTGCTGGTAGATTTGCATCTTTACTAATATAGGTCTTGGCATTTTCTCATGGCCACATTTGAAGCATGCACACCGTATGCCTTTTCAGTTAACAGTTCTTGCTGTGGAATATCAGTCCAGTTGATTTGTGCCTTCATAAAGCTAATATAGTCTGTTCCTTCTAGTTTCTTTGGTACAGCGGAAAATTTCATAGTTTCCTTTTGTGTTCTGTCTAATTCTACCGTATTTTGAAACGTCTCTTCTTGAACATTCACATACTCCAGTCAGCTTTTTCTTTTTTTTTTTTTAGCCTTTTATTTTTGCAGTTTTATCAACTCATCTGAATATCTTTTTAAAACTTCTGTTTTTCCAGCCTCTTATTTGAGCTGATGTACTTCAGTGTTTCATTTATTTTATTCAGCTCTGAGCACATTAGACTATATATTTTTTTCTTCTAAGTTACATGAAGCCATGTCTTGCACCAAAGCTGTAGCTTGAACTGATTTTTGCTTAGCAGCTGCAGGATTCTTCCCAATCCCAGTCAGTTGTTTTCTTTTCACATTTTCTAGCTGATTTTCTTTCAGGCTCTTAGTTTTTTTCTTTGGTGGCATCCAGGCAGTGTGCTTGCTAGACAGTTACTTTATTTACTAAAAGTGACAGAGTTTCCTGTCTCACATTGGGAGAGCTGAAGTTAAGCTGTTAACTAGTGTGCAACCATTTTGCTCTCCTGTTCCTTTGCTAAACAAATGGTACAAGTACACAAGAACTAAACCTTCATTGACAGATAAATTAGGCAGATTGGCATGACAGATTCGTATCCCATCTTATCCCTCACCTCTGGAACAATCTTCCACTTCATGTCAAGCAGAGTAGCACCCTTGCCACCTTCAAGGTAAACCTAGATAATCGGATAGGCAGCCTCAAATGCTTCCCGATCTAGCTTATTTTACTCTTCTTGAGGCTGGAGGGAACTTTTCTGTCAGGTTTTTTGTCTAGGCTTGTAATGGTCTGCAGATTAAATGCCTAGTACTTATCTGTGACCCTTCACTCATCCTGCAGTCACTACTTCTGTTATTCCTGCTAGGTTTTTCTCCCTGATCATGTTAGATCTGAAAGGTATCTCTTTATATGACCCTATCCTCAGTGACCAGAGAAGATGCCGGATGTTCAGGGTATGACTGGTATTACCAATTTACTTCCTTGTCCTTTGGTCTTTCTACTTCTGCCAGAGTATTTAGAAAGTGTCTAGCTCCAGTAGTGGCCTTTTTAAGAATGATGGGGGTTCACATCTACCCATACCTGCAGAACTGCCTCTTGCAGACCCGAAACATTAACACATCTTTGCTCAGCATGATATGTAGCAATCTATAAGTTGTCAAAGTTAACCAGACTGAGTTTTTCCATGTACAGGACAAAGATATTACTGGGCTAATGTTGCACACAGAGAAGTGTGCACAACATTGTCCAAAAGGACAAGGTACTATGTTCATCTTTAGCACTGCTGCAGTAACATTTAGACTACATGGGTTGTGTCTTGCCCAAGATACAACAGCCAGACAGCTTCTAAAAGTTCTGGCTCCCTCCCACACCTCCACTCTGACTGCGTATTAGTCAACCCTGAGGAGGGAGACTCAACAGTCAGAGTGGAAAATCTTCAGTACTTTCTTACGGCCTCATGAAGAAGCTGGCAGATATTTCCACTTTGGGAAATCCTTCTTCACGGACTCTTGAATTTTTTACTGTATTTAATATACATACACAAAACAGTGAAACTTCTCTGTGTGGAAGCTTTTCAGTCCATATATCTCTAGTCACTGTATATTAATCAGATCAGGCAATAGTAGTAGAAGTAGTGAATTTAAACTCGTCTTAAGTCAAAATAAAAAATATATAATTGTACAGAATTACTAAGTATTCAAAAGTAATCCAAACAAGGCAGGCAGTCTAGTTCGCTACTTTTACTACGATTGTCTGATCTGATTAATATACAGTGATTAACTAGAGATATATGGACTGAAAATCTTCCACACAGAGAAGTTTCTTACACTGTTTTGTTTTTTGACCCACTATAGTTGTTTAGTGGGTTGTTTTGAGACTTTGGGGATATCACAGAGATTACTTGATTTTTTTTTTTAATATACATACACACATGTTTAGATATATAAAATATAAAAAAATTTTTTTTTTTTTTTTTTACTTTTAGTTACCTTAGTGGTTCTGGCTCCTGAAGAAACCCGGTGTCCAACATCAAAAATTTCCATTCAGGGACCACTGTTCTTTGCTTCAGCTAATTTCGGGGGGGTTTTATGAGGAAATGTACTGTTTTTATATAAACGTTTGAGTATTTTAACTAAAGTTTTGTGTGGAGAAAAGTTTTTATTAGGAAACTCTGTGGTGAAGTAGAGCTTGTTTTCACGTTGGTACAACTTACCTGCCATTATTATATGTCAGACTAATTTTATTCTAAAGGGGTTTCGGTCAAGAACAGTGTGTGCTGCTTATGCATTACAGTGTTTTGGAGGCATTTTATGAGTATGAAAGTTTGTGTGCTGTTTGTACAAACTGGCAGCTTGCCTTCTGACCAGCTTATTCTAGTGCTTTGACTGCATCTGAATTATCTTCCTCTGTCACAGCATGGGTACTTACACAGGTCTGATGGTCTGTCTTCCATTCTTCCTAGAAAGAAAAAAGAACTTGCCAGAGAGCACTTGCCACTCTGCGGGTCAGTCTTCATCTAAGCTGATAGTAGGTGTCTGTGTATTGGACAAGCATTTTTTCCTCGGACAACTCTCTCTCCTTTCTGACTTCCTCTTGATTAGTCCTTTCAGCCACCACAAACTGGGGCTCAGCCGTGTCCTCTTCAGTTGTTCCAGTGTCCGAGTTGGGCTTGGAGGCATGCTGGGGATGCTGCTGGATGTTTTGGGAGGCATACTGGGGATGCTGCTGGATGTTTTGGGAGAGGAGAGACCTCTTTGATAGGGCAGATATTCCTTCTTTAAGTTCGTCACTGCAGATAGATGTAAAGAAAAAAAAAAACATTGCTTATCACAATACATGGTATTTTTAAGAAAAGATTATTTATTTATCTTAGCCAAACAAGTGAGTCAAAATATTCTTGAGGAAGACATGGCAGATGACATGAGATGTGTATATATATATATATATATATATATATATATATATATATATATATATATATATATATAAAATATAGTGAGAGAGAGCTTCCTCTTCTGTAAATTCCCAATCCCAAAACTCTGATGTTGAAAAAAGCTACTTCTCAGAACCTCCTTTGGAGGATATGTTTTTCTCCGATTATTGCCAGGATGAATGAGGTGTTTTTTTATGGGAACAAATGGATGTCCCCCTTGAATTGAACAGATATGTGTTAAAAGTGGAAATGCCTCATTCTTAGCTTATTCCTCCTCAGGCGCCAACCTTGAAGGATGTAAATAATGCTGTTTGCAACAACCCTGATTTACAAACTTCAGTCCCCAAAAAAGCAGGTAGGCTTTACAAAATTTCTCAGACTAACAAGCATTTGGTCGGATCCTGCAGCTATGTCAAAATTTACTCCAACAGTGAGCTGGCTCCCAGTCTTATCCAACCCTTTCCCAGTGGACGAGGATGGGAAGGGTTTGGGCAGTTTTGGTAAGAGAATTTTTTCTTCCAATTTGACATATAGAATTCATAACTGTTGGACCATTATGTGGAATTTTGTGCTTTTTTGTTTGGACAGTTTGAGAAACCTAGCTGCCACTAGTTCACCTGAATGTAGTGCCTATCACATTTCTATTGTTTCCAGTGTTTCCCCGAGTATGCCTTGGGGAGTGTGGTTGTGTAGAGATTGTGTTTAGGTCCTTGTCTTCTGTTTTGAGGAGTTATGTGCAGATAAGAAATGTGTTTTCTGGTGAGTAAGTCTGAAATTTTGAATTCAGCTGTAGATGAGGTGTCTTTTGTCTTATCTGATACATAGGTTCTGAAATAATTTGATGAGAGTAGAAAATGAATTCAGGGAATTTTTAAGATTTTTCAGGTCCCCCCCCCCCCTTACAAATATCCCAGATCCTTTTACGTCTAAGCAATAGAAAAACAAAAAGAATGCGGTAGGAGAACAATAAGAATTAAGGATCCTTGTCAAAAAAAGGGGGGACATACAGTGTACAACTTCAAAATGACCATACTAGCATTCTTTTCCCTCCATTCCTCTCTTGCCCCACTCTTTCAAAATCTGCCCTAACAATTGGCTCTGTACATTCCCCTTTGGGAACAGAGTGGGACAGACTCATGAAAGTTAAGAGTGGTTCAGGAGGGATACGGTTGGCACTGGATACAAAAACTTCCTTTCAGGTGAGCCCCCCCTGAACAGAATTTTTGGGAACAGTTCTAGATCTTTCCTTTATAAATCTGTATGTGAAAGTTCCAAAATAAAATATGTTGATCCTTCAGAGTCTGTTGCCTTGCACTCCCTGGAGAAACTTTATAGTAACACTGGACCTAAAAGATGCAATTTCTCAGATTTTCTGTGTAATTCTCTCACTTTAGATGTTCTTCGTGTTTCACTGTTGCAGTCATCACATTTGGATTATCTGCCCACAGGTAGCCCTCAGCTGGCCTGAATACCAGAGTATTTGGATTTTTGCATCGGATGCTGTCGCTTCTCCCTTGACGTCAGGTCGACAGGTGTATAAAACATGCAGCCGACGCCATTACATCAGTCTTTCTTCCCGTGCGGTGCCCAAAGCAGAAGCAGTTCGCAAGTGCCGGTCGGCCGACTCCTGAAATTTTCATTTTCGAGTTTCAGACCCGAAGTCTTCAAAAAAGCTAAGTACCCCATTGGGGATCCTTTTTCTTGCTCTAACCGATGTCAGTAAAAGTTAATAATTGTCTTACCTGTGGAAAGCAAATACCTCATAGAGATTTTCATTCTTACTGCTTCCCTTGTTTAGGCCCAGACCACGACATCCCTCATTATTGGTTTTGTGCCTTGTTCAATGCCCGAACTATTCGTCGTCGGGCTATTTTTGCAGCTAATTACTTTCGTACTCATTCTGTGTACTCCAAAATGGCTTCATCAAGCTATCCGTCTACCAATATTCTGAGAAAATGTAAGGATAAAGACAGACTGCATAGGTCCAAAACTGCTGACTATGCGTCTGTTAAGCTAGTCGCCAGTCCGCCAGTAATCAGTGAGGTGCTTTTGCAGTCCCTGATACCTGCTACTTTTGATTCGCAGGCCTCTACTGAGACCCATTCGGAGTCCGGTATGCCGCGTGATGCTTCTTCGACTATGGAACCTGCGGATGTCTCTACCTTGGATGGGTCCAGAGCCGCTGTGCAGGCACCGGCTTCTGAGGGTGTATTCAGGCCTACAGACATTCATATTAAACCGACACCATCATTTTCATCCAGGCCAAAAACTCGCACCACGCCTAGAAAACAGACGACCAAACCGCAGACTCAGGCCCATATGCCTAAAAAACAAATTCTTAGAATGGCTGAAGACCTTATTACCTTAATTAGGGGAAGCCAGCCTTCCCCCCCCTAAGAGACCTAGAACTGATTTTCTTTCTGATTCTTCTGACCAGGAATCTGTTATTTCTGCTCCTTCTGATTACCAGGATTTGCCCTTATCTACTTATGAGGATTCTGATGCAGAGGATTCTATTCCCTCTGCTTCCCCTCCACAGGATATTTCCTTTGGTGAAATCTTGCACACTCTTAGGGAGCATTTCCACTGGGAAAGCCAGGATTACTCTGACTCCAAAGAGAGACTTGGGGAATTCTTGCTACTACCTCAACACAGGCCTTTAGCTATCCCTCCTGTTCTGGACATTATAGATGATGCTTTCTTGGAATCTAGCCTTACCCCAGACGCTTTACCTCCAGCTCCCAGAAAACCTGACAGGTACTACAGAGTACCAGAGTCTCACAAGTTCCTCTTCAAGAATCCTTCTGTGGATCCAGAGACCATTTCTCAAGGACCAAAAGGCATTAAGCCTACTGCTGATAAAAATCCTACCCCTTCCGATAGAGATTCCAGAGCCTTAGACAGATGGGGTAAGAAGGTATACACCTCTGCTACTTTGGCCATTAGGGCTTTAAACTGCCAGTTTCATATGTTAAAGTATCAGCAGCATGTTATGGGGCTACTTAAACAGAAAATGATGTTGATTCCTGACTGTACTAAACACAAAGAATTACAGGATTTAATGCATTCTGCAGAACAAGTTGGTAAACATACTTTGCAATGTGGTTTTGACACTTTAGAAGCATCTTGCAGGGCTGCTGTCACTGGGTCTGTAATTAGAAGGCATACTTGGCTTAAGGAACAAAACTTGCCAGATCATGTAAAAGCTAATTTACTGGATGCTCCCTTAAACCAAGACCACCTTTTTTGGCAACAAAGTAGAAGTCCTCAAAAGAATGAAGGAAAAAGCTAAATCTATGCAAACTGTTAAAGATTTCCTACAAGTGCAGCCTCCCAGAGTCAATAGGATTTGGCTTTCAAACGAACTGGTCCTTTCTGGTCCCTTCTAAGCCTTCTCAGTCCAAACCCAGGAACAGCAGACCACCTAGGCTACAGTCTCAGGCTACGCACAGACCTAAACAGTGATGGACTCCCACTTCCAAAGCAGGGAGTAGTAAGCCACCCCTACGAAGAAATGGCACAATGACTTAACCTTAACCCTTCCAAGCCCTGCTCAACTAGCTGCTCTCTTAGGAGGAAAGATCATCCTGCATTCAAAAAACTGGGAGCTCATTACCCAGGACAAATGGGTTTCGAACATAGTTTCCCAAGGATACAGATTCCACTTCAACACACTACCAACCCCAAGTGGTTGGCCAGACCTACCCCCAAACCAGTGGGCAGAGGCCCAACAATAGGTTCTCTCTCTTCTCAATATCAGGGCTATTCAACCTGTCCCAGCAGAACAAAGGGGAGAAGGTTTTTATTCAAGACTTTTTCTGGTACCCACAAAAAACTCATGGCGTCCCATCCTTGACCTCTGTATTCTCAACACCTTTCTGGTAGTTCCAAAATTCAGAATGCTAACTCTGCAACAGCTTTTTCCCATGCTAGCCAAGGATGCCTGGCTGACAACCCTAGACTTAAAGGAAGCTTACCTCTATGTCCCAATAAGCGAATATTGCAGGAAATACCTACGCTTCAGGGCAAGCTCCATGCACCATCAGTTCTCTGCACTTCCCTTTGGCTTATCTACTGTGCCCAGGGTTTTCACAAAGTGTCTAGCTCCAGCCATTGCATTTTGCAGGCAGAGAAATATTCAAATTTACCCATACTTGGATGATTGTCTTATTCAGGCAGAAAGCCAGGAGTTGCTATTACAACACCTGGCATTCGTAAAGAAACTTCTAACTTCTCTGGTGTACACCATCAACGAAAAGAAATCTCACCTAGTACCCTGTCAACAGGTTGTATTCCTGGGAGCAAGCTTGAAATCTACTTCCCAGATGGCATTCCTCACTCCGGAGAAACAAGTTTATTTGACAACCTACTTCAAACTATTGGCCACAAAACCCCAGCTATCTGCAAGGAAATTACTGCAAGCCTTGGGGTTCATGGCCTCTTGCATTTTACTAATTCCATGTGCAAGACTGCATATGAGGAAACTCCAATGATATCTAAAAAGCCTATGGTGTCAACATTCTCAGGATCTGGAAACAATGATTTCTATCATTCCTTGTATGAAGACAGAGTTCCTTTGGTGGGCAGAGGCCTGCTACCACAACAAGGGACTCACTTTCACTCTACCCCCTGCCGCCCAAACCCTAACAACAGACTCATCAGACTATGCATGGGGCGGCTCACATGGCAGGGTGATGCATTCAGGGCAGATGGAACCCAAGACAGATGTACCTGCATATCAGTCAAAAAGAAATGTTAGCTGTACAGAATGTTCTGACAACTTTCAAAGACCATATTCTTCCAGGACAACTATTGGTAAAGACAGACAACACCACAGTTATATGGTACATAAACAAGCAGGGGGGAGCCAACTCGTACCCTCTCTGCAGACTAGCCATGGCTCTGTGGAACACAGCCTTGAGCTACCAAGTACATCTGCAAGCTCAATTTCTGCCAGGCAAACTAAATTCACTGGCAGACGACCTAAGCAGAAATCTCATGGACCCACACGAATGGAAACTAGAACCCAAAATATTCAACCTCTTGAGGAACAAATGGGGGACTCCAGAGGTAGATCTGTTTGCCTCCCCTCAAAACTACCCATTGCACAAATTCTGCACATGAACTCCCCACAGCCAAGCATGGAATGTGGATGTCCTGTCCTTCACCTGGGAATGCCTTTCCGTTTATGCCTTTCCCCCTCTGCCTCTCCTCTCGAAGGTCCTACTAAAGATCAAACAGGACAAGCCAAGGACAATACTGATTGCACCAGACTGGCCACGCCAGCACTGGTACCCCCTCTTGCGCAGTATGACACTGCTACAACCATGGCACCTGCCTCAGACCCCTTCCCTGCTGTCCCAGCAGGCGGGCCAGATTCTGCACCCTCAGCTTCAAACCCTGAACCTTGCAGCCTGGGTAATTCCTTGAGCTCTCCCCTAGCATCCTTCAGTAAGCAGGTACTGGATGTCATTCTGGAGGCAAGGAGGCCTAGTATTAGAAAATCCTATGCTGAAAAGTGGAAAAGGTACTGTACCTGGAGGCCTAACTCAGGGGATGGGCACAGCGGTGCTCAGCTTACCTCATATTCTACAGTACTTAACAGAAATGCTCCACAAGGGCCTATACTTCTTGTCAATTAAAATTCATGGCTCTGCCATTTCAGCGCCTTATAATACTGAGCCATCCTTCTTCTCTCACTCCTTGCTAAAGCAATTCCTTAGAGGGGCCAAAAATTTAAGACCCCCCCCCCCCCAGGGAGAGCTCCCACTCCAGCCTGGGACCTTAACTTTGTATCTGAAAAGCCCACCCACCCCCCCTTTGAACCAGCTGCTACCGCAGAGTTGAAATTCCTTTCTTGGAAACAACCTTCCTTCTAGCCATTATTTCAGCTAGAAGAGTGTCTGAATTACAGGCCCTCATGGTAGTTGATCCCTTCATTATCTTCCATGCAGACAGGGTTTCTCTCAGGACTAATCCTTCCTTTATGCCCAAGATGGTGTCTTCTGTGGCCCTAAATCAGTACATTCATTTCCCTAATCCACAAAACGAAGGGGAACGAATACTGCACTCTCTGGATGTGCACAGACTACTTCTATCAGAAAATCTCAACAGCTGCTAGTTAGCTTTGCTGCAGGGGCAGAGGGGAAGGCTTTTTCAAAGCAAAGCAAACCATTTCCAGATGGATAGCCCATTGCATCCATTTCTCCTACAAGCACCATGGAAAACCTACCCCACAGGGGATTAGATCACATTCCACCAGGGCTGCATCTACCTCTGTGGCATTTCTGAGAGGGGTCCCTACCAGGGACATCCTAGAAGCTGCTACCTGGAGCTCTGTACATACCTTCACCAAGCATTACCACTTGCCTATCTTTTCTAAATCCAGAGCTGGATTTGCCACTGCAGTCTTGCAAGGATTAATAGCTGGCCCTAATGCTCTTTAACTTCCTCCTCCCTTCCTTAACTTTGGGAATCAACCCAAATGTGATGACTACAAGAGTGAAACACGAAGAACATAGTACAGTTGTGTATACTTTCCATAAATGTAGATGTTCAAGTGTATTCACTGTTGCAGTCCTGGTTACCCTCCCTCCAGCCCCCTGATTTCTCTTGCCTCTACCTTTCCTTCTTGTTTGGCATATATTATATCATGTGTGTTTGCTTTTTGCTGGGGGTGTACCATACCATATAATTGCTTCCTATTGTGGGGGCATCTGACATCTGAGGCAAGAAAAACTGATGTAATGGTGTCGGCTGCATGTTTTATACCCCTGATGACCTGACGTAAAGGAAGAAGTGACAGCATCCGATGCAGAAATCCAAAGACTCTGGTATTCAGGCCGGCTGAGGGCTACATGCAGGCAGATAACCCAAATGTGATGACTGCAACAGTGAATACACTCGAACATCTACAGTTATGGTAAGTGTACACAACTGTACTTTCTCTGCATTACCCTTTGGGTTATCTACAGCTCCAAGGAAGTTTACAAAGTGTCTAGCTCCAGTCATAGCTCATTGTTGACTGAAAGGCACTCTGCAGTAAAAGGACTTTGTGACACAGGAGAAAGATTTTTATCTGGAAACATTTCTGAGCTTCACAGACCCGTCTCCGACTTCAATTAGGGAGTATCTCAGCATTCTGAGGTTCATGGCCTTTATAATTCTCATAAATCCTTTTGCCAGATTGCACATTATAAAGTTTCAGAAGTTTCTAAAAAAGTAAATGGACCTAACATTTTCATTTTTTGGAAATTTCAGAATTCCAGTCTTGGGCTTTGTAAAAAAAGGATCTGCACTGTTGGAGACTTCAGGTACAAGCAAGTCCAGATCTCCCCTTTTCTTCTGTTTCTTGAAGCCAGTCTGTAACTACAGATGCCTTATATTTTGTTTCGGGGCAGTTTCAGTGGGGTAAAGGTACAAGACCTGTGAAATTCCTCAGAAAGAACAAAGTATGTTAGTGTTAAACAGACATAGGCTGTGATCCATGCCTTAAAATCTCTTTGTCATCTATGGTACTCGGGATCTCTTCAGGTGACTACAGACAACACCACAGTGATATGGTATTTAAGCAAGCAAGGGTGAACTGGGTCATACCCTCTGTGTAGGCTGGTGATGATTGCTTAGGAGGTAGCTCTTCAGCACTCCTTAGCCCTCCGAGCATGTTACATTCTGTCATAACATAGTAGCAGACAAACGGAGCAGGTTCAGGATAGACCCTCATGAATGGAAATTAAACAAGGGGGTCTTCCAGGAATTGATACATTTGTGGGGAACACCTCCTTTAAATCAGTTTATGTCCTTCCATTTCACTGTTCCAGTATTCATTACAATAAGGATCCTCTGCCAAAGAGACCTAATGTCTGGCCAGTATACCAAAGCCTTTAGGTTGCTCTAAGGTACGCCATATGTCACACATATGCTGCTTGTGTAGCGTAGGGCATAAAGGTGATGTCTGGATGTACCATCCTCAGAACTTCTTTGCCACTAGTCGGAGCACCATTTCCTGATTGTCAGTCTGAACCCCCGCTCTGTTGCTGGTTCACCAAGCTGTTTCAGATTGATTGCCCCAATGGAGTTTTTGGTCTTATCTTTTTATTGTTTTTTGCTTTGTGGCTTGTTGGGAGTCATGTCATCCAGGAAGGGTAAATGCCAGTGTGGGAGATAGATTCTCCATAAAGATTGTCATGAGCCATGTTTAGTTTGTCTCTATGCTTCCCGACCACACATCTTGCTCCATTTGTCAGGCCTTTGTCCATAAGATTGTCCATAGTAGTCTTTCTTCCTTGGCCTTGTATTTGGAGAACCAGTGTCTTAAGCTTCTAGCGAAAGACATGATGGCGGTAACTTCCTGCTCCTGAAGGTCAGACGTCTAGGACGAAGAAGGCCAAAAAAATCTTGGCCTGATTCTTCTGCTGTGACCCCTCCACCAGATATCTCTCTCAAGGCTTGTGAAAGACCGGATGATCACCTTATTCAGCCATTGGACTCTTCTGCTTTGACCATTTTCTGATACTGGTGTAGAACCAACCTTATGCACATCCTTGGAGGTCTTGCAGATGTCCACATCGAACATTCATGATGAACCACGGCTGTTTATTTCTGAGGGTCCTAGGGGGTAGCGTGCAATTTTTGGTTAGGGAGGAAGTTCCAACTACTGTTATTGAATGCCATCTGGGGTCTGAGCCTTCCACTTTTCATAAGGTGGACGTACCTTTGAAGGAAACGCAAAAGACTAAGCATTTTCCTTCAGCTGCTATGGACCCGCATAGTGAATGGCGGAATTTCACTCATAGGCTATTTAATGCTTTGATTGCTTTGAAACCTCCTCATGGAGTTTCTATTCTAGCTCCACCTTGGTCCTCTACTCCTAACAAAAGACCTAGGGAACAGGATTCCTCTGAAGAGGAGGTGGTTTCAGATGAGGAATCCTTTGCTTATTCTTTTCAGATTCTCTCTCCTTTAGACTATGGGTCTGAGGAAGAGGAGTCTACAAGCCCAGATGCTCCTTTTGAGGAAATTTCTTTCGGGGACAGAATCTCCAAAATGATGGAGATATTTAAATGGGATTGTGCCCAGGTTTATGAGGTACAGAAGAGGTATTATGAGCTCTTGCAAATGGACTCTGAGACTTCTGATGTTCCTTCTGTTTTGGCTGCTTTGTTGGATGCCTTTTCTACTGCATCTAAGGCTCCTGATTCCCAGCCCCCTGCCCTCAAGAAGCCTGATAGGCTTTATAGGGTGCCTGAAGACTGTAAATTTCTCTGCATCCTTCTGCTGACCCATCTGTGGTATCTTTGACATCTGCCAAGTCTTTTCAATTGCTGCCTTCTGCTAAGTTGCCTCCTTCTGATAAAGACAACAGAACTACGGAAAGACTAGGTAAGAAGGTTTATACCTCTGTTACTTTAGCATTTATGGCTGTCAATTATCAGACCCATATATCCAGATATGTTGTAGCTCTACTTTCCCAGTCTTGTCAGGTAATGTCTGCTCTCCTGGACTCTGAAGGAAAGACGTCTGCTCTTTCTCTGTTAAAGATTTCTTCCCAAGTAGCTTGCCCATTCCATTAAGTATAGTTATGATGCAACAAATGCTTTTTCTAGGGCTGCTGCCTTTGGTTCTGTGATGAGGAGATATTCCTGACTTTGGCTTCAACCTTTGCCTGTTGATGGATGCTGCTCTGGACAGCCAGTATTTATTTGCTGAAGCTGCTGATTTAACTCTCTTCAGGATAAAGGCAAGACCTTGCAGGAACTTAAACATGTTTTTGTTTCTCTTGTGCCTAAATTTCAGAGAAATTACCCTAATAAGCCAGCTTCTGTTTGTAGGCAGTCTTGCACTCCCCGCAAGGATAAGAGGGGTGGAAAGTGAGCTCCTCCTGTTACAGCTACCCAGATTTCTGCATCACACAAATCTCCCTTTCCTGACAAACTAGGTGCTATCTGACTATCCTGTTCTCAGCCACATTCCTCTTTCCCTTCCTCTTCCTGTTTGGTAAAGATTACTGAGAACACCTGGGTTCTGTCCATTATCCGCCTAGGGTATTTCATGGAATGGAAATCTCTTCCCCCTTTTATGGGCATTCCTCAGCCCCCTCAGGGGCAGTTGCTTTTCTTTCCAGGGGTGCTTCCTGGCATTTTCAGTTCTCTGCTTTGCCCTTTGGCCTTTTAAGTGCCTCAAAGGGTATTCACCGTATACCTCACTCCTCTGATTGCTTTTTGCAGGCTAAGGGGGATTCAAATCTTTCCCTACTTGGACGACAACCTGTTTTAGGCATGCTCTCCATTGCTTTTGCTGCAAATCTCCATTTTGCCATTTCCTTTCTACAGAGCTTGGGGTTCACTACAAATTTCAAAAAGTTCTTTCTGACGCCTTCTCAGGATCATGTTTTCTGGGGTCCAGGATCCAGACTGCTCCTGTGATGGCATCCTTGCCTTCTCCCAGGTCCTAAATCTCATTACCTTCTTTCATTACCTTCCTCCTCTGGCTTCAGTAACAGCCAGGGGACTTCTGAGAGCTCTGGAGTTCATAGCTTTCACCATTCCCATGCTCCCTTTTGCCAAACTCCACATGAGAAAACTTCAGTGGTTCCTAAAGTCAGTTAGGCTTCAGCATTCTCATCCCCTCGAATTCTTTATTCCTCTTCTTCCTTGTCTCAAACAGGAAGTTCATTGGTGGATTCAGCAGTTGACTCTCAATCCAGGGCTCCCTTTTCATTCACCTCTTCCCCCCCTCAGGAGCTGTTCACAGATGCTTCAGATGTGGGAGGGTCTATATCACATAGTCAAAAGCTAATAATAGCGAACGACCACAACTTCGAAAACACCGGGACTCGAAGTTGTTATTGTGGGGTCACACTACAGTGTAGATAGGGGTATTTGCCCTTTCCTCACTGTAGTGCTATCTTGGAGTTGGTATATATATTTAGCGGGGGTGGGGTGGGGGGTGCAGCCTCCACAATTGCAACTTCGAGTTCTGGTGTTTTTGAAAGTTGTGGTCATTCGCTATTATTAGCTTTCGACTACGTGATATAGACCCTTGTGGAATGGTGAGCAGTATTTGGCTCCTTAAAGGTGCAGGGAGTCTGGTAGCCTCATCAACAGAACAACCATATCAGTGTCAGAAATGAGAGCTCTTTTGCTGGCTCTTAAAGGCTTTCATCCTCTGTTCTCCCCAGGTCCTCTCATGGTGTTTACAGACAATACTACAGTGATGTGGTATGTCAACAAATTGGGGGGAGGGGGGTACAAGGTCTTATCTTCTTTGTCAGTTCACACTCCATGTGAGAACTAGCTATCCAAGTATGAGGTGACACTTCAGGTAGTTTACATTACCTCAGGTCAAAACATTGTAGTAGACTCTCTGAGGAGGTCCATAACTCAATCCCATGAATGGATGCTTCACAGGGATGTTTTTCTGGAAATTGTCCACCAGTGGGGTACTCGTCAAATGGATCTTTTTGCCACCCCACTGAACAGACAGCTTCCTCTAATTTGTGCCAGAGTCCCAGGTCCTCTGGTTTGGAAAGTGGACACCCTCTCTCTTTCTTGGAAGGGGATGTTTCTGTATGCCTTTCCTCCCCTTCCCCTCATTCCAAAAGTCCTGTTAAAAGGTTTAACAGGATGCTTCCAAAATCTTGTTGGTGACTCTCTTTTGGTCAAGACAACAATGGTTCCCTCTTCTGCATTTAGCCAAGGGCAGTCATCACAAGTTAACCTCACAGGGTGGACCTACTCACACAGGACACGGGATCTCTCATCCATCCCCACCTGTCTGCTCTTCATCTGACGCTATGAGTGATAGGATTCTGAATCACATAGAGACCTTTTTCTGAGGATGTGCTTAGGATCCTGCAGGGGGTCAGGAAAGGGAAATGCATTGCTAGGAAATCCTACTTATCCAAATGAAAGAGGTTTTCTGGTTGATGTTCTCATAATCTGGATTCACTTTCTGTGGATTTTCCTTTAGTTCTGTCTTGTCTGTGTGAATTGCTCAATGCTGGGTTGGCTTATTCTTCTGTTAAAGGCCCACTTATCTGCTATCTCTGCTTGTCTGCCTTTATCACCTCCTTCAGCTTCTAGATTTGAAGCTAAACAATTCCTTAAAGGTGACATTCATATTAGGCCTCTCAGGAAGCCTGCTCCTCCTCCATGGGATCTTAATTTTATTTTAGAAAAATTGACCCAGGTTTGTGAGCCTGTAGCATCAGCTTCCTTGCAACATTGCTCTTGGAAGACTGTATTTTTGTTAGCCCTTACTTCTGCCAGACGGTTGTGTGAGCTTCAAGCCCTTATGGCTTGTCCTCCTTTTTTGGTGTTTTATAAGGACAAGGTACCCGTTGTACTAATCCTTGTTTTATGTCCCATAATCAGTCTATTTATTTGCTCACTTTTTTCCCTTCTCCATAATCTGTCACTGAGAAGATGCTGCACATGTTGGATGTGCATAGGCAACTCAAATTTTATTTGGATAAGACTAAGACTTTTTTGTAAATCTGATCAGCTCTTTATTTCCTTTCTTCCTAGGTTCTTAAGTTTGGCTGTGTCCAAGCAAACTTTCTTCTTGGATTTCTAAAGCCATTTCTTTTTGTTACTCCTTTCATAGTGAGAGCCTTGGCTCACTGTACCAGAGCTGTGGCTTCTTCTGGTGCTTTTTTCAAGGATGTTCTTCGTGTTTCACTGTTGCAGTCATTACATTTGGGATATCAGCTTGCAGATAGCCCTCAGTCGGCCTGATTAACAAAGTCTTGGGTGCTGTGTCAGTTGCTGTCCCTTCTTCCATGACATCAGGTCGTCAGGGGTATAAAATATGCAGCCGAAGCCATTATCAGTCTTTCTTGCCATGCGGTGCCCGAAGCAGAAACAGTTCGCAAGTGCCAGTCGGCCGACTCCTGAAATTTTCGTTTTCGAGTTTCAGAACCAAAGTCTTCAACTGAAGCTAAGTACCCCGTTGGGGAAACTTTTTCTTGCTCCTTACCGATGTCAGTAAAAGTTAATAATTGCATTACTTGTGGAAAACAAATACCTCATAAAGATTTTCATTCTTACTGTATTCCTTGCCTAGGCCCTGACCATGACGTACCTTGCTGTCAGTTTTGTGCTTTATTTAATCAGTGCACTACCCGTCGTTGGTATATTTTCGCCTCTAAATATTTCGGTTCTCTCTTTAATTATCCAGAAATGTCATCGATTAGCTATCAGACTACCTGGATTCCGAAAAAACGCAAAGATAAAGACAGAGACAGTTGTTCTTGAGGCAGCTACCTCAACTTTAGTGCACACTTTTATCAAGCACTACAAGTTGGATGGAATTTCCAGAGCTTGAGCTGGTTTTGTTAGGGCCATTCTTCATAGGTTCCTAGAGAACTCTGCTGGTCCTCCCTCCTCGCTGTCTTCTTCTTGAGCTTTGGCACTCTCCCTATTGCAGTGAATACTGCAACAGTGAAATGGAAGGACATAGTACAGTTATATGTGATTTTACAGTAACTGTTGATGTCCTCCTCTTCACAGTTGCATTATTCACTCCCACCCTCCTCCCTCTGTTCTTTTCTCTTCTGGATGTACTGATTACAACTCTACTCCTTGGAATGGCATTCTTACAGGGGCTCTCAGTTCTGAGGATGTTATGTCTGGATGTCACCTTTGTGCCCTATGCTATGCAAGGAGAATACGTGTAACGTACGGCATACCTTAGAGCAGCCTAAAGGCTTTGGTGTACTGGATGGAAGGTGAGTCACCCTTGACAGGGGATCCCTGTGGTAATAAATACTGCAACAGTGAAGAGAAAGACATCTACCATTATGGTAAGATCTTACACAACTGTACTGTCCCCTTTCAAATCAGACAACTGAACAAATTCTACTACAGTGTCCTTTGCTCCTTGCAAGCAAGCCTGAAAAACAGATGTATTTTCATTCCTATGGATGAGAAAATTCCTTTATGCATTTCCATCTTTTTCACTGATATCCATGGTCATTTTGAAGGTTCAGAAGGTCTCCCCAAAAATCATTGTAGTTGACCCCCTTTTGACCAAGGCAACATTAGTTCTCCCTTCTTAATGGAATTGACCAAAAGCAATTACCACAACATTCTTCACAAACTGGACCTGGTCTCACAAGGCAGAGGGAGTTTGCTGCACCCTTATCTCGAGCATCTTTGACTAACATCCAGAATGGTTAAATTCTTATTCCGTTTAGATATGTTTTTCCAGAAGACACGCGGCCGGTACTAATGGTGGCAAGAAAACTTGCTATTGGCAACGGGAAAAGATTTTGTAATCGGTGCCTAGCCAGTAACCAGTATCAGGGATTATATATCACTGGTGCTGAAATATTTGAGGGTTAATATCCTTTGGCCTCTTACTCATCTATTAAGGTACATCTTGTGGGCATTTTAGTACATCTATCTATGGATTTTCCATTGACTACTAAGTTTTTAATGAAACAATTTCTTATGGGAGTTTTCACTTGAGACCTCTTTACAAACAGGTTCCTCCATCCTGGGATCTAAACTTTGTCCTGGAAAAGTTAACTATGCCACAGTTTGAACCAACTCATCAAGTAGATCCAAGGTTCATTACTTGGAAAGCTATTCTACTCTTTCTGACATCTGCAGTAAGAGTGTCTGAGGTGAAAGCAAGCTCTTATGGCAGGTCAGCCCTAATCTGGTCTTCCATAGAGATAGGGTCTCATTAAGAACAAATCCCATTTTCGCAACCAAGATTGTTTCAGAGTTTACTTTTAATCAAACCATCAATGCCCCAGGGTTCTATATAGATCCTCAGAATTGGGGAGAAAGGATTATGCATACTCTTGGATGTACGTATGCAGCTCAGGTACTAGATAGAACTAAATCCTGTAGAAAAGCTGATTTATGTATTGACAAAGAAAGGACAACCCTTTTCAAAATGGACTATTTTCTGATTGCTGTCCTTAGCTATTGCCTTCTTTTATTCCCACCTCGGAAAACCAGTTCTAGGTAGTATAAAGGTTTATTCTAATAGGTCCTCGTCTTTGATGATCTGTTGAAGAGGGGTGGACTGTAAAACAAGGCATTACAAACTAGATTTGATTTCTAAATCCAGGACAGGCTTAGCGAGGACCTTTCTCTGCGGGTTCCTGGATCCATATCCTTCCTTCCCCAAGTTGGATAGGCTGTGTTAATCAACACATAGAGCCTAAAGGGGTACCTTAGCATTGGGAATGCTGGACGTAGTACAGTTCTGTAAGTTGCACCTACCAGTAACCGTAGATGTTCAAATTCCTCAATGCTGCTGTAGTAGCCTTACCCCCCACCCTCCACCCCATTATTTGTGTATATAGTTACTTGTTGGGGTAAAAAAAAATCCTTGAAACAGAAAAACAATTGCAGAGCCAGCAAACTGTGACTGCAATTGTTTTTCTGTTTCAAGGACTTTTTTGGAGCCGTGCAGTTACCATACTTGCAGGGGCTTAACTTTTTTTTTTGTAAAAAAAAAAAAAAAAAAAAATGTCATGTTCTTATAGTTCAGTATCATGAAGATTCTTCACTCTAACTTCAGATTTTCTCTCCACAAGGCTGCCCACTCAGTAGTCAGAGTGGAGGTGTGGAGGGAGCCAGAGTTTTTGCAAGCTGTCCATCTGTGTCTTAGCCTAAAGGCTATTGCAGCAGTGAGGAATTTGAACATCTCCTGTTATGGGTAAATGCAGCTTGCACAACTGTGCTATGCCTCAGGCTTTGCTTGACGAGCTGTATCTAAGGTGGCGAAAGTTCAGGGTCTGTGGAACAAGCAGGACAAACTGAAACATGCAGATGTTAAAAAAAAAAAGATACTAAGTGTCATCAAACCACCACTAAACCATCTTTATATTCTCTGTTCTCTAACAGTAATCACAGAAAAATCACAGTGATATAATGCATAAACAGAGAGGAACTAGATCATACTGCTTTTGCTAGCTGTTGTAGCTTTGGAATTGTCAACTTGGCACATTCTTTTCCTCTGGCTGTTTACATCTTGTCAGAGCAAAATAGTGTAGCAGATGAGTTGAGCAGGACTTGGACAGACCCCCATGAATGAAAGCTACACCTGGGGTCTTCCAGGAATTAATCAAGCTGTGGGAACCCCTGCAGTAGATATGTTTGCCTCCTCTCAGAACAGACAACTAAAGAAGTTCTTCTCCAGGACTCCTTGGAAACAGGTCTTAGAAACAGATGCCTTTTCATTCCCATAAATTGGAATGTTTCTTTATACTTTTCTGTCCTTTCCCCTGATAGCCATGGTTCTTTTAAATGTTTATAGCGGCTTCCTAAAGTTAATTTTGTTTTTTCTTATTTGGCCCAGTCAACAGTGTTTCCCCTCAAGCTTCCTCATAGAATAGACTTTGTCAGACAAGACAGGGGTTGTTTGTTACACCCCAACCTTCAAATTCTTCAACTTACTACCTGGGTGATAGAATTTTAGTTCCTTTTAGGCAACATTTATTTCAGACTACATGTAGCAGGTATTAAGGAGGCAAGGAAACCTGCTAGTATAAAATCATATTTACATTTATATTTACATATTGCATTATATTTACATACTACATATTTTTTGTATTCACTTAACTGTATTTCCATTTATATGTATTGTTTTTGCTAGATAGCCTGTGTATTCTGTAGTTTTTTCTATTATTTTTGTATATTTCTCTTTTCTTCCTAACCATTTTATTTTATTTTTTACAGACTTATACAAGTGCTGCCTTCTTTCATCAAAGCATTTATCTCACTTGGAAATAACTGCCTTCTGCAGTGTTAGATTATTTAACTGATGCATCATAGTGCTGTCTTCTGCATCACAGCAGTTATCTCCCTAGGATATATCTGAGCTGTCTTCTACAGTTTTAAACTATTAATCGTTAACACGACTATTGTTTTTATTGATGTGAATACCCATCTGTAGTCCATGTTATTTGTCCCCTTTGTTTATTAATTGCTGAAAACATTTTGTGTTTTTATTTGGCTCACACATTGGCTGGAAGGTTTTTATTCTTCCCCCTGCTTTATCCCATACAGCTCCACTTTTTGTTAGTTTTTACCCTCATTGCTGTCTTATAATTAAACATATTTTTTAATGTTTATTGAGCTTGTGGATATGTAGCTTTCCTATTTAGTTGTTACTGGACTAAAATCTTACATTTTTGTAATTGGCTTCTACTCTTGGTTGCAGTTGCCAAGGTTACCATAACAACAAGCAAAAAAATAGTGTAAAAAACTACAAAAATGGACAAGTAATAAAAATATGTGGATCAAGCGCTTTCATCCACCCAACATGTGGACTTCATCAGAATCATCGAAACAATCAACATAGGCTAATTTATACACTTTTTGGCGCCACAACAAGAATCCATTTTAAAAAAGATACTGCCCAAATAATAACTGGGTAATGCGTATATAATACGCTAGAATTAATCTCCTTTAAAAAAACCTATAATACTGATCCACGGTAACCTTTTGCATATAAAATACATAATAAATAGTAAAATAAATATACATGCTTATGCTAAAATACATATATAATCATTAAGACTAACAGATAAAATTAAATTATTTAATATATATGATACTAACCAATGGGAGTAATTATACCTACAAAGCATGAATTGATTAAAATTTAATCTGCTTTGGAAATAATAATAATGACCAGTAACGAGTGGTGTGCCTCAGGGCTCTGTCCTGGGACCCCTCCTGTTTGGCATATACTTCTCAGAAGTACAGGCAAGCACGGAAGGGCTGTGGCTGACTAAGTTTGCGGACGACTGCAAACTGGGTGCTATAATAGAGTCTCCAGCCAACATGGAGATCCTCCAGAAGGGCATAAGTGAGACTAATGCATGGTGTCAAGGCCATGGTCTCAAGCTAAATGCAAAAAAATGCGTAGTAATCCCCTTTGGAAAAAACAGAGTACTCGCAAACTACAACATAGGAGGTAATCCCCTGAAATCTGAAGAAGAAATAAGGGATCTAGGGACCCAAGTAGATAATCAGCTTTCCTTTGATAACCATGTTGCCAAAGTGGTTAGAAAATCCTTCTATGTGACCCATCTGATCACGAAAGGGTTCGCATCAAGATCTAAAGATGTAATGGTGCCCCTCTACTCTTCCCTCATCAGACCCATTATTGAGTACAATGCACCAATTGGAATGTACCTGGCTAGACATCTCCAGCAGCTGGAGAGACCACAGAGGTACCTAACCAAGAGGATTACTGGCCTCAAACAGTTGCCCTATGCAGCACGATTGAAAAAGCTAAGACTGTTCTCTGTTGCATACCGCTTTCTCAGAGGTGATCTCTGTCTAACGTACAGAGCCATGTCCAACCCAGAATTGTTGAACATGCTCCATCTTAGCAAAACCAAATCTACTCGAGCTACATGCTCTAGGGATATAAACCTCAACACAACAATGAATAGAATATGCTGGAGGGATAGATTCCCTTCGCAGAGACTTCCCTTACTATGGAACAGGGTCCTGATCTACATAAGACAGAGCCCCTCACTATCACTCTTCAAGAGGAACCTTGATGAGTGGATGGGTAACAGAAAGTTCACACTGGGGATCACACCAACAGCACTACTAGATAGGGGCCAAGGGTACTAGCTGCTAGTACAAGGGTCTAGGGAACTACTAAAGGGGCGGTGAATACCGCACAATGTGGCTGGGCTAATATATGCCTTCGGGCAGATAGCCCAGTACCAACCTATGAACCTATATTGACATATCTATATCCCTGTACCAAAATAATATAATACAGTATGTAATGGGATACCATGTCATCATTGTTCATAAACCTGTTAATTACAATGCACATACAAGAAAAAAGCACACATGAAAAAATGAGAAAAATATATATATATATATATATATATATATATATATATACATATTTATATATATATATATATACATATATATATACATATATATATACATATTTATATATATATATATATACATATATATATACATATATATATACATATATATATATATATATATATATATATATATATATATATATATATATATATATATATATATATATATATAATGAAATATACATGAAAAAATAACCCCTAGATAATAAATGTAATCTCATAATAAAATTGATAAATATAAAATAAAACAAAATACAAATCATACACCTATTGTAATTTTTGTAGTATGGGTTTGATTGTGATATATTCATTTAAACCTGGTGGGGTAGAGGCATCAGTAAGAATTTGCCATCTCACCTCCTTCTCAGCCAAATATACTTTAATATTGCCTCCTCTATTGTTCGATTTTATTTGTTCAAGGATGGCAAATTTGAACCTATGTCTGTTGTCTGTTGCCTCTATATGTTGATAGAGTGCATTTGTACTATCTGTTCTCCTTATGGCATATAAGTGATCATAAATTTGTTTCTTGAACATACGTTCAGTTTTCCCAATATAAAAACTGGTGCAACCTGAACATTTGGCCATATATATAATATTTTTAGTGTTACAATTCCCTCTGCTGAAGGTAATTCTGGTCCTGTTAATGTTCTGTAAAATGATCCCTTCATCCTCTAATATTACTTGACAATATCTACAGCATTCACATTTTCTAGTTCCCTTATACTGTGTGTTCAAGCTTACTATCCTGTTATTCCTCTCAAATATAGCCTTCAAGTTTGTTCCCATTTTATAAACAAAAATGGGTGCATCCCATACAATTTCCTTTAATGCATTATCAACAGTAAGTACTTTCCAGTTTCTATACATAATTTGTTTTATTGATGTAGCTTGAGGGGTATATTCCAATATGCATGCTCGTTTATACTGGATGTCACACTCCTTCTTTGTACCATTGTTTGTGAAGGATTTACCCAAAACTGGGGGATATTTTTCCCCCATTCCGCTATAACATATTTTTTTATTTCATTCATTAACTTAATAGGATATCCCCTGGTTCTAAACATGCTATATATAAAATCTATTTTGTCTATCATCTCCTCATGTGTTGAAGTCATTCTGGCAGCACGAATGCACTGCCCCTTGAATATACTCTTCTTGGTTTTGAAAGCATGATTACTTGTATACTCCAAATAGTTATTAGAAAAAGTATTTTTCCTATATATACGGGATTTAAAACCATCCTTATTATTGGGCACAAAGGTGTCAAGATAGGCAATACTCTCTCTACTGTAGTAATAGGTGAATTTCAAATATTGACTAGTGTTATTCAAAAAGCTGAGGCACAATAGTTTTCCAACCTTAGTGGGGGATAAGACTTGTCCCTGCTATGCAGAACAACAACAGACCGCAGGGAAAACTGGTACTTGTGAACAACAAAGCTGCTGGCTGAGTGCTAAAAAAAATCAGGAAAAACACTACCTGAGCTGAGACTTCAAAGTAATCAAACAATTATAACTTGTTTATATTTGAAATCAAAACTACTTTATTGAAAAACAAACAGATGAGCTCTTTCACCCTAAAATGAGCTTTGTCAGATATAAATTCAGTCTACATAATCTACAGTATTTATCTGCTTTAACAGAGATCATTGTTAATTAACTTGCACTGGGGGTCATCATTTTTTGTTTTTATTACATGTGAATCCTTGGAATAAGTTAAGGATCATGCTTTTTTCTTTGTTTCCTTCACTGATACTTGGTTGTGTTGCTTGTATGGTTTTCTTCTAAGAGGGTTCACCACAGGTGGACCATTATTTTGTTTGAGGAGTTTAATGGGTTCCAGTATGTTAGCCACCCAATTTTCATTGTATCCTCTTTCCAGAAAATCTTGCTGCAGTTAGTCTAAGTTGATAAGAAATTGGTCCATCTTTGCAGAAACTCTGGCTATTTCCATTCCCTTTGATGTGATGACATTTTTTAGAAATTTCGAGGTGCATGCTGTTAGCTTGTAGAAGTAGATTCATTTGTGGGTTTTCTGTACAGGCCATTGTTAAGCTTTTATTTTCTGTCCTTATAGATGGTGATGTCCAGGAATTCCATGTTATCATAACTATAGTGGCTGGTGAAGTGTAAAAAGCCTGTGGTGTTTTCACTGTAGAGGATGTTCTTCATCTCACATTGCTGCAGTCCTTACATATGGGGGTAGTCCGCTGTCCTCGGTCGGCCCGAATACCAAAGTATTAGGCTGACGTCGGTCAAGGCGCTTAAAACTGACATCAGGACGTCAGGGTACAAAAGCGCATGACCGACGTCATATCCTCAGTCTTTTTTGCCGCATGGTCCGATGCAGAAGCAGCGTTGCAAGTGCCGTTCGGCATTCTGAAATTTTTCGAGTTCGGAGTTTCAGACCGAATCCAAGTTGGCTAAGTACCCCGTTGGGGATTATTTTGTTTTTTTCTTGCCTCAGTGTAGTACCGGATGTCAGAAAAAGTGAATAATTGTATTTCTTGTGGGAAACAGATACCACATAGGGATTATCATTCTTTGTGCATTCCTTGTTTGGGGCCTGAGCACGACGTAGTTGGGTGTCGCTTTTGTGCTAGGTTCAATAAGCGCACTATTAAGCGAAGGTTAGATTGTGCTAGGCTGGTCTTGAAGCGGTGCAATTATAATATGCCGTCCGGATTCTCCGGCCCGCTTCCTAAGAAGCGCAAAGACAAAACAGTTAAGCCCAGGCAAGATGAGTCATCCGTTCCGGACGCCGGTTCTTTAGAGGCTTCAGTGGAACCGGTGGATCCGACGGAGACTTCTTTAGAGTCTCAGGGGGAGACTTTAATTTTGCAGGATGTGGCCTCTCTTGAGGCAGGGCAGGCTGAAGGGGCTTCTCAGGTTACTGTACTCCCCTCCCTTCCCAGGGTGGTTAGGCCCTCTCCTTCTGTTTCCAAGGCTTCTCCCAGGGGCAGGCCAGGTTTAGCTTCTGTTGGTGTCACTCCTAGTTCAGCAGGGTCTGTGCCTAAGAAGCACATGCTTAAAATGGCAGAAGATTTGATTACTCTGATTAGAGGTTCTTTGCCCCTCCTGATAAGAGGCCTAGGGTGGAGCCAGAGTTGGGAAGTTTTGAACAGGCTTCAGATGTTTCAGAGTCTTGGCTGAAGACTTGCAGGAGTACTCTCCTTATTCTGATTCTGATGCAGAAGATTCCACTCCTTCTGCTTCTCCTCCAGAGGATTTTTCTTTTTCAGAGACACTTCACTCTATGAGGGAGCATTTTAAGTGGGAAGGTCAAGACTTCTCTGATTCTCGGAAAAGGCTTAGGGAATTTTTGCTTTTACCTCAACATAGGTCCTTAGCTATACCACCTGTTCTGGATGTTGTGCAGGATGTGTTTTCAGAGGCTTCGCTTAATCCTGATTCTCTGCCTCCTGTGCCTGTTAAACCAGATAGGTATTACAGGGTGCCTGAGGCTCATAAATATCTTTATAAGAGTCCTAGGGCGGACCCAGAAACTATTAGTCAGGGACCCAAGGGTGTCAAGGCCTCTGTTGTAAAAAATCCGGTTCCTCTAGATAAAGAGGCCAGAGCTTTGGATAGATGGGGAAAGAAGGTCTATACTTCTTCTACCTTAGCAATGAGGGCTTTGAATTGCCATTTTCATATGTTGAAATATCAAAACTTTCTTCTTTCTCAATTGAAATCTAAGGTGGATGCTCTGGCAGAAGGCATCGAGTGTAAAGAATTACAAGATTTGGTGCATGTCTCTGAGCAGGTTGGTAAGCATTCTTTACAATGTGGTTTTGATGCTGTGCAGGCCTCGTCTAGGGTGGCTGCCACTGGTTCAGTTCTTCGCAGGCACGCCTGGCTGAAGGATCAGAATTTTTCTGACCATGTTAAAACAAGGATTTTGGATGCTCCTTTGCAGTCTGAAGTGTTGTTTGGTCCACCTGTGGAATCAGTCTTGAAGAAAATGGAGGACAAGGCTAAGTCTATGCAGACTGTTAAGGATTTTTTGCAAGTTCAGCCTCCAAAGTTTAGTAGGAATTGGCCTGCTAAGGGGTGGACATATCCTTCTTATGATTCTCAGTCTAGGGGTAGATCTAGACGTGGTAGGGGCAGAGCTCAGAGTTCCTTCAGACCTAGAACAGGGAGTTCACCTGCACAATCTTCGAGTGAGGGTAGGGGCCAGTCCTTTCGTAAACAGGCCCAATGACCTACTTTTTCAGCTGCCAGATCCCTCTTGCCTGGCAGCACCTTTGGGAGGAAGGTTGGCACTTTTCAAGGAAAATTGGATTTTAATTACCCAAGACAAATGGGTACTGGATATCATACACCGAGGTTACAAGTTTTATTTCCATACCTTGCCTCCTTTCAAAGGCATGCCAGACGTTCCTCCTCAGCAAAGACTAGAGGCTCACAACCAAATTTCTCTTCTACTTCAAATAGGAGCTATACAACCGGTCCCTCTGCCAGAAGTGGGCCTAGGATTTTATTCTCGCCTGTTTCTAGTACCAAAGAAAGGGGACACGTGGAGACCCATTTTGGACTTATCTATCCTCAACACATATCTGGACATTCCCAAGTTCAAAATGTTGACGTTACAACAGCTTTTACCTCTGCTGGGCAAAGATCACTGGATGGTGACTCTGGATCTCAAGGAGGCTTACCTTCATGTTCCTATCAGGCCCAGTTGCAGGAAGTATCTGCGTTTTCGGGCTGGGACTTTTCATTATCAGTTCTCTGCATTGCCCTTTGGCTTATCTACTGTGCCCAGAGTGTTCACGAAGGTTCTGGCTCCAGTGGTAGCTTTCTTCAGGCTAAGAGGAATACAAATCTATCCTTATTTGGACGATTGCCTGATTCTGGCTCAAGGAAAGGACGAACTTCTTCATCATTTACAGTATGTGATGGCAGTGTTAAGATGCCTAGGGTATTCTGTGAACGAAATAAAGTCCAGTCTAGTACCCTCTCAGGACATGTGCTTTCTGGGTGTGAGACTGAATACAGCATCCCAGATGGCCTTTTTAACCCCGGACAAACAAAAGAATCTTTCTCTTTATTTCCATCAATTGTCTCGTCAGTCCAGGCTGACTGCAAGGACAGTCCTTCAAGCCTTGGGGTTCATGGCATCTTGTATTCTGGTACTTCCCAATGCCAAACTGCATATGAGGAAGCTACAATGGTATCTCAAGAATGTATGGACGCAACACTGCCAAGATATGGACACTGTCATTCAGATAATACCTTGCATTCAAAAGGAATTTTTGTGGTGGGCTCAGGAATGTCACCTAAACAAGGGACTCTCTGTGACCCGACCAGAGGCGAGTCAGATTCTAACGACAGATGCCTCAGACAAAGCTTGGGGAGCTCATCTAAATGGAAGATGGATACAAGACACGTGGCCTGCCAGACTTCAACATTTGCATATCAACTTGAAGGAGATGTTAGCAGTCCAATTTGCATTGATAGCTTTCAAGGATTTACTTCTTCCAGGGCAGGTGTTGATTCAAACAGACAACACAACTGTCATGTGGTACATCAACAAGCAAGTGGGGACACATTCATATCCTCTATGCAGACAAGCAATGATTTTGTGGGAGACTGCTCTCAGTTTGCAGCTAAATCTTCAGGCAAGGTTTCTGCCAGGAGCACAGAACTCCTTAGCAGATGTGTTGAGCAGACAAATTATGGAGCCCCACGAGTGGAAATTGGATCCTCATGTATTTCAAAAATTGACAGTGTTATGGGGAACTCCAGACATAGATCTGTTCGCTTCTCCACTAAATTACCAGCTGCCAAAGTTTTGCACGAAAAGGTTTCATCCCACAGCTTGGAAAGTGGATGCTCTCTCATTCAATTGGAGCAATCTTCACGTGTATGCCTTTCCACCACTGCCTCTCCTCCCAAAGGTACTCCTGAAGGTCAGACAGGACAAGCCAACCATGATTTTAATAGCTCCGGATTGGCCTCGACAGCACTGGTACCCATTACTGAGAAGTCTGGTGCGGGAGCCTCCATGGCCTTTGCCTTGATTCCACACCTGCTGTCTCAGGAGAACAGTCATTTACTCAATGTCAAACTTCACTCTCTACATCTAACAGCCTGGCATATTCTGTTTTAAACCCTGGAGGGTCTCAGCTTCCACAACAAGTTTTGAATGTTATTTTGGAGGCCAGACGGCCTAGTACAAGGAAAGTTTACGCAGATAAATGGAGGAGATTTTTAATTTGGAGTACAGCAAAGGACTTTGATGTTTCTAAACCTAACTTAAGTGTTGCTCTTCAATACCTTACTGAGTTATTGGACAAAGGCTTGTCCTTCTCCTCTATAAAGGTTCATGCTGCAGCAATTTCTGCTCACTATGACTGTGACCCACCATTGTTTTCTCATCCTTTGTTTAAGCAATTCCTTAGAGGGGCAAAGAATATAAGACCCCCAAGTAGAGCTCCTACTCCTGCTTGGGATCTCAATTTTGTGTTGGAGAAACTCACTCTACAACCTTTTGAGCCTGCAGCGACTGCCGAGTTGAAATATTTATCATGGAAAACTGCTTTTTTGTTGGCCATTACATCTGCGAGAAGGGTTTCTGAATTACAGGCCCTTATGGCGGTTGAGCCTTTCTTAATTTTCCACAAGGATAGGGTGTCTTTGCGTACTAACCCTTCCTTTATGCCTAAAGTGGTTTCTAGTGTGGCTTTAAACCAAACTATTCATTTGCCTACTTTTTATGCAAACCCCCAAAATAAAGGGGAGAAGATTTTGCACACTTTGGATATACACAGACAGTTGCAATATAATTTGAGCAGAACTAAAGGGTTCAGGCAGTCTCAGCAGTTGTTTGTTTCTTTTGCTTTGTGTTCTCAGGGCAAACCTGTTTCAAAACAAACTATTTCTAGGTGGATTGGTTTTTGTATTGCTTTCTGTTATTCCCATCATGGTAAGGAGATTCCAACTGGGATTAGGCCTCATTCCACTAGGGCTACTGCCACTTCTACAGCTTTTTTAAGGGGGGTGGCTACTAAGGATATTTTGGAGGCAGCTACTTGGAGTTCAGTGCATACTTTCTCTAAGCATTACCACCTTCCACTTTACTCTAAATCTAGGGCTGGATTTGCCACTGCAATTTTACAGGGCATTTTGGCAGCTCCTAATGCTGTATAGTTTTGCCATCCTCCCTTACCTCTGCTTTGGGATTCTACCATTATGTAAGGACTGCAGCAATGTGAGATGAAGAACATAGTACAGTTTTGTACCTACCATAAATGTAGATGTTCGAAGATCCACATTGCTGCAGTCCAATTTACCCTCCCTCCTTCCCCTCTGTAGTTAGAGGTGGTTGTGTGGTTTGGGTTGTAAATATTGTAAATATGGTTAGTGCAGGGGTGGTTGGTTGTTTTTTGCTGTTTTTTGGCTTTGCCCTTTCTTTTTAGGGCCTTCTGACATCTGGGGCAAGAAAAGACTGAGGATATGACGTCGGTCATGCGCTTTTGTACCCTGACGTCCTGATGTCAGTTTTAAGCGCCTTGACCGACGTCAGCCTAATACTTTGGTATTCGGGCCGACCGAGGACAGCGGACTACCCCATATGTAAGGACTGCAGCAATGTGGATCTTCGAACATCTACATTTATGGTAGGTACAAAACTGTACTTTATGCAGCTTGTCCATGGAGCCTTTCCATGTGATAAAGATATTTTCAGTAAAACAATAGTAACAATCTGTGCATTGATAGAATTCTGATAAAAAGATGGCATTCTCTTCCCATCTTGCCATGGCTATATTGGCTAAGCTAGGAGCCATAGCAGCTCCCATGGCTAATCCCCCTTGTGTGTACCATTTTGGATTGAAGTGAAAGCAGTTGTTGGTGAGTATGATATCCAGCATATTTCTCAATAGCTTTAATTTCTCTCTGGTTGGTGTTTGTCCTTGAGCCTATGTAATCTTTCACAGCATCAGTAAAGTAGTTGTGAGGAAGGGCAGTGTACAGGGCTTCCATATCAATTGTGACAAGTATCATCTTCAGTTGTATTTTTATTTCTTTGATTTTTTTTTTTTTTTTTTTACATGAAATTGAGTAAGTCAGAAATGAAGGAGGGAATACTCCTAGCAAGCTCTTTAATCTTAAGTTCCATATAAATGGATAAAGTTTTAGTCACTGAACCATCTACTACTACCACTGGATGGTAAAGAGGATTTTCCACAATTTTTTGAGGTTTTGGGATTCAAAAAAAAATGAGGTATCCTAGGGTGGGGGCCCATCAGAAAACTGAACAAATCACCATCTTGAAGTCCATCCAAGTTAAACTTAGCCAGTTTGATGTCAATGACCTTGTAAGCTTTTGTGACTTGTTTCGAGGTCCATTCTCTTGAATAAGTTGATTCTTTAGCATTGCTTCAGTGTTCTGATATTATTTCTCAGTTTCTGATATTATTTCTCAGTGTCTCTGATGAAGATGCCACCACCCTTGTTTGTTTTCATAATTCTGCTGGTCTTCACTGAGTCATTTTAGAGCTAATAATTCTTGTGTGAGGTTATAACATTTCCTTTTGCAAGGTTTAGCTAGAATTCTATGTTTGTCTTCATATTCATATTCAACAGTAGGGTGAAGTGAGAAGGCAGAAAGTTCTAGGTTTCCTCCATTTGTTATTGTTGTTCAGTGCTGGCTGTTCTGTCCTTAGGTCATTGCCTTCTTCAAGTAGTCTGTTTCTCCTTTCTCTCTCATGAAAAATATTTTAAGATTCGGTTTTCTACAAAACCTTTTAAGGTCAATGACTGTAGTGACAAGGTTGGTTTTTACATCTGTTAATGGTATCCTTGAATGGTTCCAGATTTAGTTCTTGTACGTGTTTGTGAAGTGCTGGTCCAATTTTCTCTGGACCGGTCCTGGGTGTTGGTGCTGTCCTTTTTTGTTTATATCTTGGAAGTCTCGTGTTGCTCTAGCTGACATTTTTACTTAGGGCAGTGGAATTTTCTGTAATTCTTTTTCTTGTTGTTCTGCTGAATGTGTGTTTCTTACTGAAAGCATACTTGTGATGCTCTCCTCATTTGTTAACTCTGGTGTTTTGTCTGATGGCGATGCTCTGCTCACCTTTGGAAAATCATGATGTGATTGTAATAGTCATGTGTTAATTTTACTTGTATCTGAAGAAGAGTATCTCAGATAAGGCTGGTAGTTTTGTGTCAGTTTGATTCCTAGTAGGACTAGTTTGAGTCTCCAAAGTCTGCATCATGTTGAGTGGCAGGACTGTTGGAAAGGCAGAAGTTCTTGCCTGTTGATATTCACACTGTATTTGTTTTTTGTGGCTTTAGTCATTTTTGTCTCTTGCCAGCTTAGTAGGTTTCCTGGTTTTGATGTTTTTCTCAAATTTGGCCAACCTCTCTTTCGTTATTTTCATTGTTTCTGACGTGAAAGCATTTTGAAATGATGTTTAACTGTAGTTTTCAATTCCATAATGGATGCTTCAAGCATAGCTTGCTGCATTTTGTTCTCTACTACGGTTTCAGTTAATTTCAACCCTGTTTCTTCCAGTATATTGCACCATTTCTTGTTGAGATCAGGATCCACAATATTCCATACGAGTCTGCTGTTAAACTTGTTCCTCGAAGGCTTAAAATTATTTTCAAGATTTGTGCTTGGGTATATTTCCTTCCTTTGGCGTTTATTTTTTAACTATCCCTCCAGTGCCTGCTATGCTTTTTGTAATGTCCTGACTGAAATCACAGTTGCTATATCCCAAGCAGATGGGCATTTGCCACTGACATCTGGCTCAGGACCTGAGCCATATATCTGACATATGACCTCAGCTTTTTCAACGAAAACTCACCTTCACGAATCACAGTTAACTGAAATGCAACACCAAAATATGCACTGCAAACGCATTGCAGGGGGCAAGCCCCCCCCCTTCACCTCCCGCTATGTGTTTGTGTGTGTATGTGTGTGTGTATATATATATATATATATATATATATATATGTGTGTGTGTGTGTGTGTGTGTGTGTGTGTATACTAACTCCGAGATCACACTACAGTGGAGAAAAGGGTATCTTTCCTTATCCTCACTTTACCATGATCTATATCATCAAGTTCCAGCTACAGTATAGGTTCCACTCCCGTTGCACATTTCAGTAGTAAGGAAAAAGCACCGCAACTGTTCTGCTAAAAGATCCTGGAACTGTAGACCATTGTTTAAGTGTGGTTTGCGAAGGTGAGTTTTCGTTGAACTGCACTTTTGCTAAAGTGGAGTTGGCTTTTTTGTGTTCAGTAAAGTGTACTTTTGGTGACGAGAAGTAGACCCACACACATATATGTGTATATATATAATTGTGTGTTTATGCATGTGTGTATGTATATAGTGTATTATATATGATTTCTCTCATGCATATATTTGTCTGTCACTAAGAATGGCTCAGATATACAGTAATGTCAATATTAACTTATGACTAATTAATGCTGTATACATATGTGATTCTACCCAATACTGTGCGTCACACATTTTGCCTGATGTACTTAGAGTGAGCAGGTCAGTGTTAGCATAATTTGCCCAAGTATAGCAGCAAGCAGTTATTAGTCATCTATTAAGAGTGCATTAGTAAAAATAATTCAATAAATAAAGTGACAGTCAATAAGTCCATAACTAGTCATTTACAACTGAGCAGGAAAAATAATTATCAATTAAACATGTTTTGCAATACATTTGATGAAATCAAGCATCTGACTAAGCAAGCATTAGCTATCTACTCAGTACATCAGACATAGGTAACCCATAGTCACAAAGTAATGTGTGAAGGCAAGGCACAGTCATCAGGAGGGCAAGCCTGACACCACATAATTGTCTTCTGTGCAAGGGAGGAAAAAAAGGTTTCAGCAAGTATGCAGTTGTCAGGATCACCAGCAAGACATTTATATCAGTCATTAGTAATATTTATGTAACTTGTTTGTGTGTTTGAGGTAGTATGGCCAAGATAATTTTTAATATGTGTGTGTGTGTGTGAACATGAAAACAGTCGAGCATTGTGCTAGCAATACATCCTGACATCTCGGACAGGTGTGTTCAGGGCATAGTAATGTAAGTAAGTTCAGCCTCATTGCTCTCGATCACAAGAACTACCTCTGCCAAGAGTTGCACTGCTAGTTCCATGGCCATTACTTGAAGTTAGAGTGCTAACCAAATGTGAATGATGTCTGCTGGCTGAACTCTCATCACAACTACGACCATAAAGCCCACTATATCTAGGTGTGGACAACTCTGTTACTAACAGTGCTGTGGAAGTAGAGCTACTAGGGGGCAGTATCTGACAAGACATCTGATATAGTGGCTCTATGGTCACTTGGATGAAGACCTATCCCAGCACATGTTCCATTACACTGCAAAGTAAAGTGTGTCATTCATCCTCTTCAGGGTGTCACCCATACAGTTCAGGCAGTCTCACACATCAGAATGCACAACATTTAGTACTTGCACTATTCCTTCTGTGGGCTTGGTGGAATGTGCCTCCACCTACCTTTGTGATGGCCCTACATATACTTTTCATGGCATCTAATGACACACCAATATCAGGAAGAGAGTGGACAGAAGGCTTCCTCTGAGCACCTCTGCCAACACCTGTGTGTTGCACTTCACCTTGTCAATGTCTAGGGGGAGATTCAGCCAGCTCTGCAACTACAGTAACCACACTACCTTGATCAACTGTATCATCTTCAACCTCTCCAGTGTCTGAGAGATCAATGACATGTGTATGCATAAGCCTACTGACTATGTCTGAAATATGGGCAGGGGATGTGGATGCCATCTCCTCAGTGTCAGACTGACCCTCTGCACCCCGAGACTGTGGCACTTCATCATTGTCATCATCAAAGGCTATTGATATTCTGACACTAGGCAGTAGGAATTCCACACTGCTGGTGGCAGGATCACCTATAATAACAAGTAATCAACACAGCAAAGAGAAAAATAAAACAAAAACTGATCAAACTTATGTATACCATAATTTAAGCAATAATAAATGCAAATGCAATTAAAAAAAGACTTTGACTTTCATGTATACATAAATCTACTTTACGTGCAGTAATAAGAATAAAAAGTGTGCTTACTATGTGCAGGTGTTCAGGCAAAATTGGTACCAGATGCGCATACACAGAAGAAAGGGCGATATAGACTGATATGTATCACAATGCCAATGACATAAGAGCCAGAAAACAATCCCCTTTACCATCTGCATAATAAGAAACATGTTATACAAATGTCTACTCTCCAGTTTCCTTCTTCCCTACCATTATTCTGCATAGCGTTGGCTCGTCTCCCTACCGTTCCCGCTAGCTATATATCTGTATATATATATATATATATATATATATATATATGTATGTAATCAAGAGATTATTTTATTAGATGGCATACCTGGAAGTGCAGCAGTAGACACACTTTGGTTGTCCTCCATGTCAGCACCAACATCAGCGACTATATGGGAACCTCTTGCTGACCCGTCTGGATCTCTGACAGTGGACAGGAACTCCTCTGTCTCAGTCCGTGGTGGTTTGGCAGAAGGAGCACTACCACTAGTCATTCATTCCCAAACAATTACAGCCTCCTGATGTTTGAAGTCCTGTGTTATATCACTGGCCCAATGTCTGATTTTGTGATAATCATGGCAATATCTTCGTACTTCATTCACATCATTGATTACTTCCTTCTAGATAAGGTCATGGGTAGACTTGTCACATCTGCCCCTGTCTAACAGGAATGAGGCACTTTGTCATAGAGTCTGTATGATAACTTCATTCTCCACATCTGTATTTAGCAGTTTACAGGGAGCCAGATATCTTGGGCACCATAGCCCTGAATGAGATGAAACATAACAACAAAAAAGAAAATTAAGCAAAAAGTGAGTGTTAACACAAAAGAAATTTGTATGAATGTATTCAGCCATCCCGCACAAAATTAAGTGCAAGACTCTGAGTACACACAGTTAATACAAAAATCTAACCCCCCCCCCCCAACAAGAAAAGCACCAATTACAATCTGTAAGGATAACAACAGTTGTGGAACTCTGTACTACTGTACTACAGAGCAGCATTAACAAAGAATGTAAACTTTAATTTAAAATGAATACAGTTACTTTGATGTCCAGTTGTGTTCATGGCAGGCAGATATATATCACATGATTAACAGATAATTTTTGCGAAAAACATGCAACTCCCCTGACATTGCTTATAGTGATATAACACATTTTTGGAAAAATTAAGATAATCAAAAAAAAAGTTTTTTGACGGGTAACATTTACTTCCAAAAAATTGTAATTAAAATAAATGATATGCATGGCTGTGCCAACTGCGATGGACAAACAATGCAGACAGTAAACAATACTTTTGTGAAATGTAATCCATTAGTAATTTAAAAATAAATTGCCTTGTAAAAATAAAATAAAAAAAATACATTTACAGCAAATCAGTTCTTAAAGTAGAAAAAAGTGTTGAAAATCAAATAGCAGTATTGAACTATGTGGATGCAGACAGTCTCTTCTACTACGATACAAGTTCCTTACCAACACGGATAGCTTATGTAGTACAGATTCAGCCCTCTGAGCACTGTGACTGTGCAGATAAGGTGTGAATCCATTAGCATTCATGAATTCCACAATCTGCATTAAGTGCAAGGCAAGTAAACATGGTGAGAGGGGCTACACGATTCTGTGCATATGCCGTAGCACTGTAAGCACAAGCATTGAGAAATGTTGCTTGCAGAGGGCTTTCAAGTCTGAATGATTAGTCTGATGGCAGGAATAATGAGTGTTTCACGCAATTTTCTCTTCAGTGTAAATTAACGAGGGTGTGTCAGAGATAAGGGTTGTCAAAAAGTCATTGATTATATTCTCTGACTTAGATAAACATTGATAAGATTTTAATAGTTGCTTATGACTACACTGTGCCTCTGAAAAAAAATTTCTTTGCAATTTTAATGAAATACATTACACATTTAAAAAGATATCAGAAAGAATCCAATTAACATTCCATTTGTGTTAGAAAAACATATAAGAGAATGATGCTCACAATGCAAAGAGAAGAAAACAGCTGCAGTGTTGCAAATATCTGTTTAATATTATGAGAGGAAATATTATTTTGATTGTTGCCAATATCCCAAACATCCTCACGTCTACTGACAATTAACCGGGTTCCGAAAGTTGTCCTTTGTAATGTTGCACCTTTAGTGTCAGTTTGTACAATTTCACATCTTGATTATATGGAATCTGTCTTTTATTCTTTCTAATACTTGTCTCTGTCTGTGCCAAGTAGTGAAAATAATTCAAATGTGTGTTAATACCATGATTTATGGTTCATATTCAGAAAAGGTGATGTTTGTGTGAAAGTAGTTATGATTGAGGAGCATATGTTCATGTTACAAGACAAAGTTTAGGAAACATCAGAAACGTACATTTTAAATTCTTGTTTCCTAATGTTCCCTTATGATTTTTTTCTGTGTGTTTTGAACACCCTTTGGCACTGCAAACTGTTGACTGTCACAGTTCACTTTAAAGTAAAACAAAAAGAAAATCGCAACTTTAATTTAGAAGGCCATCAGCAACATAATCGATACTGTGCTGATATGCTTCCTTCAGCATTCTGGACGGAACTAAATGAAGAAATTCCACCTGTCTGCTACTTATCCTTGTGGTACAAGGTGTAAGTGAGGTGAACATAGAGAAATAGGACAGATAATTTAGGGTTCTAGTCTGGTTTACAGATATATTTTTCTGGGGGTTCAGAATAAATAGAGGCACAGTGTTTTGTATTAAATAAGCAGGCTAAAGTCTGTGATAAGTGCTAAAAATCTTACCTCTCCTCATTAACAGCAGTATGTGCTATGGATAATGTAACATATGGAAGTTTGTAAAGTGTGATAACACAAAAGCAATATCATGAGAAATGTAGACATATGCATCATATATGCTGGAGGACTTATCCATATCTCACAGTTGGTCATTCTGACAGCAATACATTTTATTTTAAACTTTTATTTCATTATTAATTGTATATATTGTGTCAAAAATGAGCTGCTGTAATTTTCTGTATGTCCCCTTTGTGAACAATTACCATTGATTTGGGAGCCAGTTGTGAAAAGGATGAATGTGCCATGGTAATGCCGCAAGTGCTCTGTTCCAGCCTAACTATTTTCTTATATGCTTCCTTTTCTTTTTTTTTATGCATTTTGCATTTGTGTGCCACTTGGCAGTGCACAACCATAGTTCACTGCTGAGGCCAAACATGAAAAAATTAATTTGGGCGGACTTCTGTTTTGCAAATGAGCCTGGTACATTGTTTCTGTGCCATCAGCACTGTGGACAGTACTGAGTGAAGAAAATGCACCCTTCAAGTACCCATCTCTCTGGCACAAGGTGTAAGTGCAGTGAATTTAGAAAATGAGGACAGGTAATGCATGGTTTTAATCCAGTTACCCGACACTTTTATGACATTTGTCACAAACGTTTGATTGGGAATGTAATGCTCAATACAAATAAGTATGATAAATAAGATTTTTATAGCAAAAGTATTGTTAATGATTTCTATGGAAGTCCTATACAATGTGTGTAAACTATGCTAAACATGACAATGATAGTCAATTTAAAATAAGTGGCATAGACATGATGTGCACAATAGCTTTGTTGCAGTTATTATGATTCCTGACAACTATATGTTTAGGGCAATATTTCATATATATTATTTATGGAACATTCCCCAACATGTATTACTTTGATCAAGCAACTTATTGCATCTGAAGTGTATTTACTACTACTTTCTTTTACATATGAATGCTGTACCATGATTGCTTAGTCACACACATTACAGGCATATCTTAAGTACATCTCCATTCTTTTGTAAATTAATGTATCTCAGATTAACACTTCGAAAAAGAAATCTGTCCTGTGGCACTGACAGTTAATAAACGTAAGTTAACATTTTATCCTTTTCCTGATGGTTTTACTCCAAGACGGTATAACTCAGATTTACTAGTTTAAGTCCCAACAGCCCAGTATGTCAGTGTTCATAGGTCTTAACTCCAACCAACAATTATTATAACAAACATCATAAAACACTTTATTGTTTAACATTGGAACATGAGTAAATAGTGTGTGCATCGTACATGGCCATATTTCATGACTTTAATTTTTTTTTATGTAATCCTTGCCATTGTCTCTGACAAGCTTTGCTTGCGTTTTCAGTTACATAGATGCAGCTGACAAGGCTATGCGTCTTTGTGCTATGGTTGTTACATGTGAGACCTGAACTCGCCACCAATTCAGACACAGTTTTAGTACTTCTGTAGACATAGCAGGCAAAGATGAGGATGTTGTTCCATTTAGAGCACAAGAGTGCGGCGTTGAAGAGCCTAGAATTTTTGTGGCACGTATGGTCAAGCGCTAGAGCTATAGGCTGCTGCAGGTGGATTATACTGGATCTCAGTATAAGGGTGAGGCTTTGAATAGTTTGGCCAAGGCTGTGTGCAGTTGGCATTCCACACACTAGGGAACAATGTCATCACCATTAGAATGCCATGAAATGGCGTAAGCAGGATCTCCTGAGCAGATAGTAGGAGGAATTTAAGAGAGCAAACACCCTTCAGTTGTGTTATGTATTGTGACCCATCAGTAGTCAGTGATATAGCATGTATTAGCCAGTTAATACAGTTATTAATTATGCTTTTATATATTTTCTCTGTACTGTACAACTGCAGAAGAGATACCACAGAACTGTGAGGTACATCAGAAGAGACTGGGTCACCTCAGAGAATCATGGGATAAGTATGCATAAGGTCTGAATACAAGCCAGATAATTTTCAGTCCATCAGTCCATATCTTGAGCAGGCATACCTTAATTTTTATATCAAGCCTTCTGTGGTAGCTCTTGGTAATCGCATTAGGCAGTGAGTACACTAGTTTAGTTGTGTGGGAGTTTAACTCCCAGAAGCAGAAAATAGCTTTTATTACAGAATAGTATTCCTAAATTATTAACTTCAATACTGAATTACATTAACCATTCATTGTAGAGAACTGCATTTATTAACTTGAAAAGCATATATTCAGTATGGCATACTCAAATGTTTCCATTACTTATGTAGTAGCACAGAGACAGATTTATTTTATAACACGGTAATGCCTTAACATCATATCTGGATTTGTCAGAGGTGAATATATTTGTCGTATTTATTTATGTATTGAAATATTAAAATAATGTGATATGTCATTGGTATTATTCTCTCTGTTTAGTCTCCTCCAACTCTCTCTTTTTTTTGGATACATTGTTGCTGAAACCAAAATGACCTTCAGTACAGGTAGCTGGCTGACCCCTGCAGTTAGTCCCACCATACTTTTACAGGTGGCTGCAGCAGCACGCTACAGGAAGCACCGACACCCAATACATCTAGGTCACAACCTGCCAGTGTTGCCTCCACAACACCTGTAGCTCTGCCTCGGCTGCTGGAGCAGGGGTTGACAGGCCTGTTGGAGGACATAATGGAGAAGGAGCCCTTGATGCCTAAATTGACAGAGTTGAAAAGGTCCTGCATCAGATTGACAAATCACTGCCATATCCAGTACTGACCCAGGAAATGGCATAGGAGACAGTAATGACAGTTATGAAGGTGAGGACTAGATTCTCACTGTGCTTAAGCTGGATGCAGTTGCACTTCTTATATCCTTTACCTTTTTCCAGTCGTGGCATCTTCCAGCCTTTTTTGTTTATTACTATTCTTGTCTTTCTTGTTTGTCATGTATGTCTGTGCCTACAACCTAAACTACCCTAACTGCCTGACTTTATTGCTAAGCACATTCCCCAACAGATGTCCTTCATGGATGCATCTGCAGTCATAACAACTGGGTTGTCCTGTCGTCAGGCAGCCCTTCAGTCGGCCGGATTCCAAAGTCCGGGTCCGGCTTCGGCTGATGTCGCACTTCACCCGACGTCATCTCTGTTGGTCTTCGGGTATATAAGCATCAGCCGACGCCATTTTCTTCAGTCTTTCTTGCCGCGTGGCGCCCGAAGCAGAAGCTGTTCGCAAGTGCCGGTCGGTCGGATCCAGAGATTACTTCTACCGAATACTACTTCGAAGACTTCTAAAGCTAAGTACCCCGTTGGGGACTCTTTCTTGCCTCAGCCGATGTCAGAAAAAGTTAATAATTGTTTAACCTGTGGGAAACAAATACCTCATAAAGATTTCCACTCTTACTGCCTGCCCTGTTTAGGCCCAGCCCACGACGTAGCAGCTTGTTCGTCCTGTGCTTCTTTCAACCGATTTAACGCTTAGGCGCCGGTCAGAGTTTGCAGAACAGTTTTTCGGTTCTGACTTTGCGTACATTATGCCGTCGGACCCTCCGACTTCGCATTCTGCCAAAAACCGCAAAGAAAAAGACCGACACTCGCGGTCCGCGGTTTCGGCCGAAACCATGGTTAAGCAAACCGCGAGTGTCTCGGTTTCGGCCGAAACCGAGAAAACTGATCAAACTACACCTGAAACTATCACTACAACTGAGGTCCCTGCTAACACTCTTGAATCGGCCTCAGAAATTTTAACCACTACGGTGCTTACCACTGACTTATCAGACACCATTCCCTTGGATGTCTCTACCCCAGCACGTGGTGCTGCTAGGCCTCCAGCAGCCATGTCCATTAAGGCCTTCGCCAGGGCTAAAGCAGCCAAGACTACTAAAACAGTGCCTGTTAAACCCCCTTCCACCAGGCCCTCTGCCAGTTCTCAAATGCTTACCTTGGCAGAAGATTTAATTTCATTAATTAGAGGATCTCAATCTCACCCAGACAGGGCCTCTCAGCCCCCAGAAAAGAGGCCTAGGACAGAGCCCCCTGAGCCAGTGTCCCCTGATGATTCTGCTGATGAATCAGACATAACTGACCAGCCAGAGGCTCCTTTCTCCAATTTTGAAGATTCGGATGCTGAAGAATCCATTCCAGCTGCTTCCCCTCCAGAAGAATTCTCCTTTGGGGAAACCTTGCATGCCATGCGAGAACAGTTCCAATGGCAGCAACAGGATTTTTCAGACTCCAGGAAAAGACTTAGGACTTTTTTGCACCTACCACAGCACAGGCCCTTAGCTATCCCTCCTGTTCTCCCTGTGGTGGATGATGCTTTCAATTATGCCTGCTCAGCTCCAGATTCTTTACCCCCAGCCCCTGCCAAACCAGACAGATTTTACAGGGTGCCAGATACTCATCACCACCTTTACAAGGCCCCTCTTGCAGACCCCGAAACCATATCCCAGGGTCCCAAGGCAGTAGCCGCGACTATAGCTAAAAACCCTGTTCCTTCTGAAAGGGAAGCAAGGTCATTAGACAGATGGGGTAAAAAAGTTTACACTTCAGCCACTCTTTCAGCTAGAGCTTTAAATTGTCAGTTTCACATGATACAATACCAAGAGTTTATGCTTTATCAGTTAACTAAAAAGCTAACCACTGATGAATCTCTTGATAAGAATTATGTATTAGAAATGGTAAATAACATACAGCAGGTTAGTAACCATTCTTTAAAATGTGGCTATGATGCACTGGAGGCTTCATTTAGATCAGCCATGACTGGCACAGTAATTAGAAGGCATGCATGGCTAAAGGAGCAAGCTTTACCGGATCATGTTAAATCTAAATTGCTGGATGCTCCTATGGATAAATCTAGTTTGTTTGGTACACCTGCCCAGCAGGTTATGAAGAAAATGGAAGAAAAGGCAAAATCAGTCCAGACAGTTAAAGAATTCTTGCAGGTTCAACCCCCAAGGTTTAGCAGGAACTGGCCTGCCAAAAATTGGTCCTTTCCTGACTCCACAAGACCTCAAAGGGGCAGGAATAGACGTTCCAGAGGCAGAAACCAATCCAGAGGAGGTGCCTACAGAGGACGACAGTGGCAAGGTAACAACAGAGGCACAGAATCAACACCTGCCTCTACATCAACACAGCCACAGTGACTTAAACCTAAACCCGCCTACCAGGGAACAAATAGCAGCTCCTCTAGGCGGAAAGCTAACCTTATTTTCAAAAAACTGGCACCACATAACAAAGGACAAGTGGATTTTACGAACCATAGATCAAGGTTACCGGTTCCACTTCCACACTTTACCAGTCAAAAGAGGAATGCCAAACCTACCTCCAAATCAAAAAACAGAGGCTCTACAACAGATAATGGAATTAGCAAACATGAGAGCTGTGGAAAAAGTGCCAACATCAGAGCAAGGAAAGGGGTTCTACTCCAGACTATTCCTAGTTCCAAGAAAGGAAAAAAGTTGGAGACCAATTCTAGACCTGTCTACCCTAAATACTTACATCATTGTCCCAAAATTCAAAATGCTGACCCTACAGCAACTTCTTCCCATGCTGGGCAAGGAGTGTTGGCTGGTAACTCTAGATCTCAAGGAGGCATACCTGCACGTCCCCATTCGACCTATCTGCAGAAGATACCTCAGATTTCTTGCAGGATCAGAGCACTATCAATTCTCAGCATTGCCCTTTGGCTTATCTACTGCGCCCAGAGTATTCACAAAATGCCTGGCATCAGTAATCGCCCATTGCAGACTACAGGGAATTCAAATTTATCCATACCTGGACGACTGTCTGATACAAGGGGACAACAAAAGCAAGCTGACAACAGATTTACAAAGGGTCATTTACTTGCTTCAAGCACTGGGATACACAGTCAATTTACAAAAGTCAAGGCTGATACCATCCCAGACAAGGACTTTCCTGGGAGCGGAATTGGACACAGTAAGGCAAATGGCATTCCTAACTACAGAAAAACAAAAGAACTCCCTCTTTACTTCTTGGCACTAACAAATCTGAACAAGTTAACAGCAAGAAAGGTACTGCAGGCCTTGGGTTTCATGGCATCATGCATAATCTTGGTTCCATTTGCCAGACTACATATGAGAAAGCTTCAGTGGTACCTAAAGAATTTATGGTCCCAACACAGACACAGCCTAGAAACGGAAATTCCACTAATACCATGCTTAAAACAGGAATTCCTATGGTGGGCTCACGCATGCCAGTCAAACCCAGGCCTGCCCTTTCGCAAAGGTCAAGCAAGCCAGACCATCACAACAGATGCTTCAGACCTGGGATGGGGGCACATATGCTGGACAAATGCGTGCAAGGATTGTGGACACAGGACCAACTTCACCTGCACATCAACCTAAAAGAAATGCTGGCAGTAAAACTGGCAATCCAAAAGTTCAGACCATTTCTCAAGGAAGGCCAGTTGATGATAAGGACAGACAACACCACAGTCATGTGGTACATCATCAAACAGGGAGGCACTCATTCCTACCCCCTATGCAGAATGACTTTGGAGCTGTGGACCCTGGCACTCAGCTACAACATCCAGTTACAGGCAATATTTGTACCAGGAAAAGAAAACTCTCTAGCAGATATGTTAAGCAGGACTACATCGGATGTCCACGAATGGCAGCTACACCCGGACATCTTCAAGACCATCTCGAAGAAATGGGGAATGCCTCAGATAGATCTATTCGCATCACCTCTCAATCACCAGCTCAAAAAATTCTGCACAAGGACATTCCACCCACTAGCATGGAAAGTGGACTCGCTCTCCTTCAGCTGGAAAGGACTAACAGCATATGCATTCCCACCTCTTCCCTTGATACACAAAGTATTACTAAAAATCAAGGAGGAACGTCCAAGGATAATCCTGATAGCTCCAAACTGGCCAAGACAACATTGGTACCCACTGCTGAGGAGCATGTCTCGGAACAATATGTGGCCAAATACCCCTGATGCCTTTGATGCTAACTCAGAACAACTACAGCACCATGCATCCAAACCTAAAAACGTTGCAACTGACTGCATGGAACATCACATAGCAGCTGCTAATCCACAGCTTTCACAAAGAGTTAAAGACATTATTCTTGAAGCACGCAGACCTTCAACAAGAAGAAACTATGCTGGGAAATGGAAAAGGTTTGTCATTTGGAGCTCAGAAAGAGGTAAAGATGTATCAAACATAGATATGCCCAACATTCTGGAGTATCTGGCGAACTACTTCATTCAGGCCTGTCCTATTCCTCCATCAAGATTCGTGCATCAGCTATTTCAGCAGAATACAGCTTTGATCCACCTGTTTTTCACACCCTTTGCTCAGGCAGTTCCTCAGAGGAATCAAGAATGTAAAACCTCCAAGGAAACCACCATTACCAGCCTGGGACTTGAACTTTGTGCTAGAAAAATTGACTCTATCACCTTTTGAACCAGCAGCAACAGCAGATCTGCAACACCTGTCATGGAAAACTGCTTTCCTACTGGCAATTACTTCAGCAAGGAGGGTTTCAGAACTACAGGCCTTAATGGCAGTGCAACCCTTTCTAATCTTCCACCAAGATAGAGTGTCCATGAGGACTAATCCTACATTTATGCCTAAGGTGGTATCCAGAGTGTCCTTAAACCAGGCAATCCACCTACCTACCTTCTTTCCCAACCCACAAAACAGAGGGGAAAGAATACTGCATACCTTGGATGTACATAGACAGCTACGCTACTACCTGGACAGAACAAAAAATAGCAGAAAGACTGACCAACTTTTCGTAGCCTATGCAACAGGAAGGGAAGGAAAAGCTATTTCCAAACAGACAATCTCCAAATGGATAGGAAATTGCATACGATTCTGTTACTCCTTCCATGGAAAGCAAATTCCACAGAACATAAGACCTCATTCTACAAGGGCAACAGCCACTACCACAGCCTTCTTACGAGGAGTGGCTACCAAAGACATTATTGAGGCGGCTACTTGGACCTCCGTGCATACATTTGCCAAGCATTATAATTTACCTCTATATTCCAAATCCCGAGCAGGGTTTGCCACTGCTGTTCTGCAAGGGATCCTAAACACACCATAATCTACCTTTATCCTCCTCCCTAGTTGGCTATGGTATTCTACCCAGTTGTTATGACTGCAGATGCATCCATGAAGGACATAGTACAGTTTTGTACCTACCATAAATGTAGATGTCCTAATTGGATAGCATCTGCAGTCAGGATTACCTCCCTCCTTCCCTCTGTGGTACTCCTAGGGTGTTTACCCTTCAAATAGCTAGCTAGTGGGGACTTCTTTCATGGTGTATTTGTTTGTATTTATGTACATACATGCTTATTTTTGTGTTTACCTCTATCTTTTGGAAGCATTGGCATCTATCCAAAATTTTTTAGCCTTCTAGAGGGCTTCTGGCATCTGGGGCAAGAAACACTGAAGAAAATGGCGTCGGCTGATGCTTATATACCCGAAGACCAACAGAGATGACGTCGGGTGAAGTGCGACATCAGCCGAAGCCGGACCCGGACTTTGGAATCCGGCCGACTGAAGGGCTGCCTGACGACAGGACAACCCAGTTGTTATGACTGCAGATGCTATCCAATTCGGACATCTACATTTATGGTAGGTACAAAACTGTACTTTCTCTCTCACTGAAAACAAAATAAAAAATGTGTACCTGTCCCACAAAAAACATGCCCCATATATAGCTCTCCACTTTATCTATATGTCACCTTGACACACTTGATTTGGTCCAATTGGCTGTACGATATTATTCTGTTGTTGTCCCCTATCGTTGGTATGGTGACTGTCAAAATTCATCAAATTCTGTATACAATTCTTGCATATATGTTGTGAAGAAGTGGATGGCTAAGGTGCTATCTTACAACCATCCTGCAAATTCCTGTATTCTTTCCCCTGCGTCCTCCCTTCTTTTACCATTGTGCTATCACACCCTTTTTCACACTTTTAAACTTGTCAATAAATAGAATCGGACTTGACACACATGGCCATAAAAGGACCATCAGAAAGCCTTCACTTTTTGTCTTCACATTTGTGCAGATCACTGCTGAGTGACTGTGACTAGTGTTTCATGTCATTTGGCAAAAGAAGGTGAGTTTTTGCTATTGCCCTCATTAGTCCAATTATCTTCACTCAGATGTGCTTAAAACCACTGCCCTATAAGAGTTCAGGGTAAAGGCACTACTTTGAAACATTTATTAGGTTGCTGGGTGTAATGAACTAGAATTTCCTGTGTGGTATATTAAGATAATTGACATGTCTATAGACTGATGCTTTTGCATTGCGTCATGGGTTCAATTCTAGACAGATGTCAAAATATTGTTTCATATCATTTTATATTTCTATCGTGTTTAACTATGAACTTCTGTATTTATCTCCAGTTACAACATTTCATGAACTTAGCAGGACTAGGAAAACCTAGCATGACATTTGAATAGGGCAGCAATAACGCATTTGCAAACACCCAATAATGAGGATATATCAGGAGTAAGTTACCCTAAAGCTGGCCCTAAATATCACATAAACCAAACTCTTGGCATCTCTGTCTCTCTTCACCCCTTCTGTCTCATCACTTTTTATTGTTGCATTTTTATTAGGCTGATGGATGTAATTTTCACCTTATGGGATTTTACTATTAACATTACTGTGATGACGCCTAATGCCTACATCCTCTCTTATTCCAGTAAGTTGTCACTGTCCCTTCGATTATGTGATTTTTAACTTTGTGATGTAGGAGTTCCTTTGTAGTATGCCGAGATAATGCTCAGATCTGTAGACTGAGTTTTGCATAGTGTCAAGGGTTCTAATCCAGAAGTATGTCAAACTCTTAATCAATGTTTGTGTGGCTGTTGCCGTATATATAATATTGAGCCACCGTTGTTCTGCTTCTGTCATAATCTACTTGCTCCCTGCCTCCTGTCTCCACAATCTCTCTACCCCTTTTGGTGTTATCAATCTGAGTCCTCAGCATTTGTGCAGTGCTTGACACTGAGCAACAATACTAACTGACAGTAAATGGCATTTTGTCTTATGGCAAAATTTTGAGATGTGATGTTGTTTTCATTCATTCCTCAGCAAATGGGTTTTGACCTGATCTGAATCCACCTCTTTCCAAAGATTCTAGGATCTGACTGTCAAGCTTCTCTTACCCATAATGCTCCTGACCACTATAATACCTCAGATCTTATTTGCTGTTCTTCAAGACAGTCCATTGCGATTGCTCAAACTGCATCTGGGCTATTGTGAGTGAACAGCTAACTTCTTTTGTTATCTTTTTACAGTTTTTCTTCTCTTTCTTATTCAGCTAAATCCCCCTTGCCCATAACAACTTTCTCTGCTGAGTTTTCTTTTTGGTATTTCTCTACTACTATTGTTGGTAGTCCATTCCTCTTTCTTTACCCTTAGGTAATTTCTTATTAATTCCACTGTTAGTAGTCGACACTTTTCTTCCTTTTGAAAGAAAAAAAAACTTTTCTCTGAACTTGTTTGTTCTGTGTTTTCCAACATGGCTGATAGGCCAACTGTTTTTAAAAAAATGTAATTCCTGTGGGCATAAGATCCCTAATTCTGATGCCCACAGGGAGTGTGTTTATTGCTTGGGTCCAGCACATATGGACACCTCTTGTTTCATCTGTGCGGCCTTTAATGTGAGAGAGAGAAACAGCAAGAGGAATAAACTAAATTTGAAAAGCAATCTTCTGGGATCCGCGTCTTCTACAGGCACTTCTTTTTTCAAGGGTTCAAACCTCCTCTCAAAAATTGAAGCAGTCCAGGAAGCACCATAAACACTCACCTGCTTAGTCTCCTCAGTCTGCACCTTCTTTATAGCCACCAAAGAAGGTTTCCAAGACATTGGATCCAAAGCTTTTGGATCCGACACTATCTGCTGCCTCATCTTCTTGACTCCCATGTGCCTAAGGTTTCTCCGGAGCCAGTATCCCTGAGATTAAGGTCTCCTTTTTGTACAAGAGACTCCCAAGAAGTTGTCAAGCCATCTTCAGTGTCCTCTTCTGTTAGGTCTTCCTGTCGTCTCTCCAAGTCTAAGGTGGACAGGATGATGAGGAAGTCCTCAGAACACAGTTCCAGATGGTGGTCTTGCCAGTTCCACTTCCCATCAGATCCGTGAGTCATCAACCTTCTTTCCAACCTGTACTTGCTCCTTCTCCGATTGACCAGCCATTTGAGTCCTTGGATCCGAGAGTCCCGAAAATTGAACAGTCGTATCCAAAGGTTATTTCGTCTTTAGCTACTTCCCTGACCTGATCAGCTCTGACACTGTTGGAGCATGACGGGTCTTGGAGCTGAAGCATTGGATCGGAGGGGTTGACTTTGACTTCAAAGTTTTCGGAGCTATCACTTCCTCTTGGAGCTTATAGGTTCATAGCTATTTACTAGGCTAACAGCATAAGGGCCTTTGTAAGCCTAGCCATGCATCCCAAATCTCTGAGTTGTGATACCCTTGATAAGTGTAAGCATGGGCCTGGGAGATGAACCGTTTACAGGTTACTTGTTTGCGCATCAAAGACATAGGTGCTAAACTAGGGATGAATTTCCGGTTTCTTATCCAGTTGTCCAAGTTGCATTTGAATTGGATTAGGGAGAAACTCTGCTTCACATGGATGCAGCGTCTGTCCCATAGATGGGGAGAAATTTCTGGTATACATACTTATCTCTCCAGCAGGTCCTATTTATATCACAGGCAAGGTTTAAGTGTTTAGAATGAATAAACAATGAAAGTGGAAAAAGTGCCAAAAGTAAACTGATAACCAAAAATAAGGCACTGGAAGGTTCACCAGAATGAAATCCACTGTTGTATTGATTGCACACGATGTTGAAAAACGTAAAGCACATCCAGAATGCATGAACTGTATCACCGCATTTTCTTCACAAAAACTTCTTCAGATGAGCATACCAACTTCTGAAACCCCTTTATATACAAAAACATCCCAATTAATCAGTTAAACTGTTATACTTTTAAAAAAAGTGCAAAAAAAAATTATATACACAATGAAACACAATAAGTACAGAAGTGCATAGAAAACCATTTGTTGATCAAGCAGGAATCGTGTAAAAACATACATTATTTAAAGTTTGTAAAAACTTGTAAACAAAAATAAATATGTAAAAATATAAAACCCTTGTAAAACCACATATAAAACACTGTTGTGTAGGTCATACAAAATGTTAAACAGCACCATCTGCTCGACAATCACATAATTTAAAGTTTAGCTGACCTAACCTTTAAGACTGGCTTCAATGAAACCATCTCATTCAAACCAGGATACCTAGTAGCTTCAAGAACTAGTTGCCAGTACAACTCCCTGTTTTATTTTTATGTAATAGAAACATACTTTGAACTGTGTAGGAGCTAATTTTTATTTTTATGTAATAGAAATATTGCCCATTGATCCTAGGGGTGGCCCTTGGGAAATATGCCTAGAATACAGGGAACTGTACTGGCAACTAGTTCTTGAAGCTACTAGGTATCCTGGTTTGAATGAGATGGTTTCATTGAAGCCAGTCTTAAAGCTTAGGTCAGCTAAACTTTAAATTATGTGACTGTCCAACAGATGGTGCTGTTTAACATTTTGTATGACCTACACAACAGTGTTTTATATGTGGTTTTACAAGGGTTTTATATTTTTAAATATTTATTTTTTGTTTACAAGTTTTTACAAACTTTAAATAATGTATGTTTTTTACAAGACTCCTGCTTGACCAACAAATGATTTTCTAATCACTTCTGTACTTATTGTGTTTCATTGTTTGTGTAACATAGTTTTTTTTTTGCACTGTTTTTAAAAGTATAACAGTTTAATTGATTAATTGGGGATGTTTTTGTATATAAAGGGGTTTCAGAAGTTGGTATGCTCATCTGAAGAAGTTTTTGTGATGAAAACATGGTGATACAATTCATGCGTTCTGGATGTGCTTTACGTTTTTCAACATTGTGTGCGATCAATAAAACTGTTTAGAATGGGTAATTTTGGTACTGTTTGTTTTGTGGCTATGCAAGAGGTCCTTCGGCACTAGATAGCTTGACTCAGACGTTTCCTTTGGCGCGAAGAGTTGGGGGGCTCACGAGTTGTCTGTGCTGGGAGGCTTGGCTCTGATAAGATTGTCCTTTGCTTCTCATGGACCCTCTGTTTTTGAGGTGGTGGAGAGGCATTCTCTCAACCCAGAGTACTTTCAACTCTCCCTTCTTCAGATCTATGTCCTATTCTCTCTTTGGATCCTGTCTGAGTCCTTGCATCCTACACCTCAGGGACAACAAGTTCAGATGAGCTTCCAAGCAGTCCCCAGCAGGGAACTCCCCGCCTCTTCCGATACCTCCCCAGAACATCCCACTGAAGACGTCCCTCAGAAAAGGACATGCAAGAGGTGGCACTTGGTTTCTCCCCAGGAATCACTCACAGAAGACACCAATTTTGATGAAGAGGAAATTTCCTCTTGATCTCCACCTGAAGATGTCTCATTTAGAGACATCTTAGAGATCCTTCACCAGAATGGTGGTTGGTCTTTCCAAACCCCCTTCCCAGGAGGAATCTGTGTTCTTGGAAGTCTTCAGGTCTGGATAGTCTGTCTTGCGTTTGGGCCAACAGTTAGACTCTCTCCTGCAGTGAGTAGGACAGAAAAACATTGTCTGCCTTCGAAATCCACTTTTTTACCCTGTAGAGACCTTTCTCTAGGAATCAGTGTGGCAGTATGAAAATGTGGTTTCAAAAAATCTCATTATCCTTTCCAGGAATCACACAGGGATATTTTCCCCAGAGGCAGATGGGGAAATATCTGCAGTGATAGGCATCACCCATGTGGCAGAGGGGCACTGCAAAACCTAGGATCTCAAGATTCTTTTTCAGACAGGTCCTGTCAGCATTTCTGAAAGGTTGCCTGACTGTCCCTCCCTGGAGGCAGTTGGGGGGGGGGGTATCCTTGCACCAAAAAGCCTGGATAGCCTCACAAATGACTCTTGGGTGCAAAGAATCGTATCCATAGGATATTTCATTCTCTTCCTACAAAATTCTGTAAAAACAAGGAAAACCTCACCCCGATGTTCCACCCAGCTAGAGAGAGCTAGCAGCTCAAGAGATCAGAAAGTTGCTAGACTAGAGAGTTATCCAAGAGGTCCCTCCAAATCAAACAGGATCCAGAATTTACTCAAGGTTCTTTTTAATGCCAAAAAAAGACAGTGGGCCTGAGACCTATTTTGGATCTTGGTTATCTGAACCAGTTTATAAATAATTCCCAAATTCCGGATGACCACTGTTAAGTCCATTCTTCCCCTCCTTCAGAAGGACAGCTAGATGTGCCCACTCTATCTTTAAGGTGGATACTGTCACATCAGAATGAACAGGTGCTCTCGAAGCACCTACTCTTCCTACTGGGAGCCAGCCATTATCAGTTCAGAGCCCTGCCCTTTGGTCTCACCATAGCCCTCAGGTTGTTCACAAAATGCATGGCAGTGGTAGTATCCATTTATCGTTTTTCCCCCAATGCCACGTTGACTATGTATGCCTCCAAGTTAGGGTGGGGAGTATTACTTGGGATGGACTGTTCATGGCATGTGGTCCCCACAAGAGACCAATTTGGATATCAATGTCCTAGAGATGAGTGGTGCTTCTAGCCTCACAAGTCTTTGAGTTTTCTCCGTCTAGGGGCTATTACAGTACAAACGACAACATGCCAGTAGTCTAGTACAATAACAAACGGGGGAACCAAATCCTACCCCCTTTGTTGAGAATTAATAAGAGTATGGCAATGGGCAATCTCATCCAACTGCTTTCTTGTGGCAATACACATTTCAAAGAAATCCAGCATTCTAGTGGACAAACTCAGCAGGACCATCCTAATGCTTCACGATTGGTGTCTCGACAAATTAGTGGCAAACTAGATCTTCCATAAATGGGGACAACCTTGCTGCGACCTACTTGCATCTACCCTAGACAACAAAATTCAACAGGTTCTTTGTCCTTATCCACCTCAGGGGCTGTCACCAAGAGATGCTCTAGTCCATTATGTTTATCCTTTCCTGCCTCCCATCCCCAAGTTTCTTCAGAAAGCAATTTGGTTGAAGAGCACAGTAATCCTCATTGCACCCTCTGTCCTCCACAGGTGTGGTTCCCCTTCCTTTGGCCTCACCTAGTGCAACCTGTTGGATACTGCATCCCAGTCCAGACCTCCTGTCTCATCTGTCAGGGCAGATTCACCCAGGCATTGCAGGCCTGAAGTTGACTGCATGGTTTCTCTAGTTCTGATGATGGCTAGACATTCCAGGCTTTCCTCCCCAAGTCGAAAGATTTTAGCTCGTAAACCTTTAACTAGGAGAATTTATGAAAATAAATGGAAAAGGTTTTCCTTTTGAGCTCATCAGAGCGAGTTAGATCCCTTTGTGCTGATAGGAGGTACTGACAGTTATGCCCGGAGAAATAGGGCAATGAATGTGTAACGTATGCCAGCACAGCTAGCTGGAATTTTGTAAAGAATTATGTCTTTTGCATATCACTGATTTGTACAAATGCTTGTGTTGAAAAATGTATTTGTAAAGCTGCTTGTAATACAACTGTATCAACAGTGTGCCCTGCTGGGAAGAAAAGAAATGTACATGCATTATTGTAACTGTTTAAATGTATATATAGTAACAGAGGATACTGGAAGAGAAGATGTTAATCTCAATCCACCTGACTTAGAAAATTAGCAAGAAAATTAAATTACTGGGCCAAGGCCATAAAGATGTTCTCAGTTTTGAGTGAAGCCAGAGATGCAGTGTCTGTAAGAAGTATAGTTTATTAGCTCCTGTAGAAAGAATGAAGGTGTTTTATGGTTTTATGTCTTCTAGGAGCTGCAGCAGGTCTTAGCAAGGCTCTCTGGTGATAAATCTTGTCAGTTTCTTGCAATGAGGGGGAGTGCATGAGAACAAGAAGTCAAATGACCAGATGTATATGATCTCATTCTGTACAGAAATATTTTTTTTAATATTAGAAGAGACTGAGGTCTCAGTGGCAGTCTGTTTCTTGGAGCCTGACATAGAAGGGATCCCTCACCTACTTCATCTTGCAATGTTCTAGTAAGTGAACCAGGGAGTAGTAACTCTTTAGATTAGTCATGAAAATGTAGTGAGATTAGTTAAGTACTGTTTTTCTGTTTTTTCTGTATCTGTGTGAATCTGTTCTTCTGTGTTATTTTAATATTTTCTGTGGTGGAAATTCTGGTGTTTACTGTAAATACATATTTAGTATTTTCATGTTCTTTTATTATTGATTTTTAAATATATTTAAACTTTTCATTGTGGGTGGTCCTTTTAGAAAATGTTAAGCTTTGAGAGTATTTACATATATTTAGTGATAATTCTGGCCAGTCCTAAAAGCCTTGCCGTTGGTCAAACTAATATGTGTATTAATTGTACACAGTATAATTGTATTACCCTTTGTAAGAGTGTTAAAGTAGCTGGCAGGGGTTCTTATGGCAGAGAAAGCTACTTTATAGTCTGGGCAGAAGGGGGCATAGCTAGTTAATCTGTGCCATTCTTTCCCAGGGGTTTTTGTGTGCAAATAAAATCTGTGTGTGCGCCAGCTGCTTGGAGCAGCGACACAAAGCACTGGTTTCACAGAGAGGGTGTGGGAGGACTTGACTTGAAACCCCAGCTAAGGACTCAACTCTACATCTGTACCAGTGGGAAGCCTTACTGAAGTACTGGAGGGAGAGAGATGTAAAGAAATCCAGACCCCGGGCTGACTGTGTTCCCTGTGTGTTCTTAAGGGAGATTGTGCTTGATGCAGAGAGGTTTACATCTGGAAATACTGAGTGTATCCAGTTGTATTCCAAGTGAACATCCCTTTCAAGTATTAGTGGTGAGGATTCAGGCTGTTTGATTACTGGCCCAGAGTGGGGACGTCATGCCCTTTACTGCCCTGCTTTTACAGCTGTTCTAGATTTCCTTGCCTCAATTTTTTAAGGCAGAGCAAGTTTTTTCATTGTTAAGTTTCAGTTAGCAGCTGGCTTGAACCATCACATTTGAGATGAGGCTTCTCCTTTAGCATCATCTAAATCATGTAAGGCCTTTCTTAAAGGTACCTTTTTACTTAGAACTCCAGTAAAGGACCCTACTCCATCCTGGGATCTAACTCTGGTTTTCCAAACCTTAGTACTTTCTCCCTTTGAATCATCAGCTAAAGTAGATATCAAGTTTATTTCTTGAAAAACTCTTCCTGGTGGCTATAACTTCTGCAAGATGAGTATCTGAACTCCAAGCACCATCTTCCAAACCACCCTAAGACAGGGTTACTTTACTCTCAAATCCTTCCTTCTCACCAAAAGTTGCCTCTGAAATGAATATCAATCAAGTGATCAGGTTGCCAGTTTTCTCCCCCAAGTTTGAAAACAAAGAAAAGTACACCCTTCATCTTCTTGATGTAGATAGGCAACTTCATTTTACCTTCACAGGATCAAGGAGTTCAGAAAAAAAAAAACGATCAATTATTTGTCTCCTTTACTAGTAAAAAAAATTTTAAAGACCAGTTTCAAAAACTACACTGGCTAAACGGATAACAGACTGTATTTCCTATGTTTATTCTTTGAGCAGTATGACCTTACCAAGACAACCAAAAGCGCATTCAACCAGGTCAGTGTCTACATCGGCTGCCTTTTGGGCTAGAGCCTCTCTTGATATCTGTGCAGCTGCCACTTGGTCTAATACCCATACCTTTATTGTGCTTTACAAATTGGACATCATTTCCAGAAACAGAGCTGCCTTTGGTTCCTCTGTTCTCTGGAACATCCGCCCAAGGTTACTGCAGCTGGGGACTCTGTCCTATTCATTGAGGAATGAATGAAAATGATATTGGGTAAAGGAGTTATGTACTCACAATAACGTTCCATCATTTTTGTCCATTTTCATTCTTCTATTTTTCTATGAAAGGTTTTGTAATGTATTAGATTTTTGTTTTTCTAAGATATTTTTGTAAAAGGAATTTTGTATTAACTGATGAATACATTGAGAAGACTTGTCTTTTGTTTAATTCTCCAAGTGAGTTGAATGTTCTTAATTGTATAATATGTTAATTGGATAATTGAGAGTCTTATATAGTATGGTATCCCAGATGGTGAATTTATTCTTTGGAAGGCTTGTATAAGCCGAGGTACCAAAATCATCAGTAAAGTATGGATGTCTACACCAGTGTCTCCGGTTGTTTTTTTTTTTATTTATTTATTTTTTTGTTTGTTTTTTTTAGCTCCATTTTCATTCTTCAACTACCCCCCTCCTTCCCCCTGTTCATGACTTTGTGAGAGACCTAATGGAATTGTTTGGAACCTTGGCTCCTGATCTTCCAACTATCACTTTTCTGTCTTAGCATTTTTATTGTATTATATGATTATAATGCATATAATAGCAGCAAACTTGATCTGAGGTATTGTAGTAGGGGCATTATGGGTAAGGGAGGAGCTCAAGAGTCAGATCTTCGAATGTTTAGAAAGTGGCCAAGTTGGATCCGAAGATCAGATCTGAATCCATTTTTGAGGAAGAATGTAAATGGACAACACAGAGGAATGTCATGGTGAGTATATAACTACTTTTTTTTTTTTTTTTGGCTTAGTGCCCCTTACAATGTGCAGTAATTTAAATGCAAGTATGAGTTATGTGGTGAGCTGAGATACTCTTCCTATCTGTACACTAGAATTTTATACTCTTGAAGGTCTGAATCCAGATGTATTTCATACAATTCTAGAAGTTTTTTTTTTTTTTTTGTTATTAATAGCATGTGTATAACTGCGCTGCCTATTTTATTGGCCCACCACTGTCGTCCTTATGTCCTCATTCTTTCAACTCTTCTAGCCCTTCTTGATCTAGATTGGAAACACTTTATTGTGCACAGCAATGCCTCTAAAGTTTTCAGATTTTTTTTAAGGATGTCCACATTTCTGCATATTAATTTGTGATGTGTTCATCACAACGTGTGAAGTTTGTCAAATAATTGGTGATTGAACTCGCTGAGTAATGCATTAAAGTTGATTTTCACCATTTATAGAGGGCAGAAAATACATTTTCCCAGCAGAAGTGAAAGTTTATAAGGGCAGTATTTAAAAATTGTCTGTAACATTTTGCTTTTCTCACCCATTATCTTTTGTGTCTATATATATATATAGAGCCTGAAAGAATCCTGATGGTAATTCTAATAGTAACACACTACTAAGATGTGCAGAACTGTGCCATAAATCTGCTTATATGTATCTATTCCTGTCTCCAAATCTCTCCCACCTCTTGCCTCTTGTGTCTCATCAGTCTTTCTCCTTATCTGTTCGATGCCTGGCACTGAGCAGCATCTCTAACTTATGGGAAATAGCTGTACTCAGCTTATGGAAAAATATTGAGTTTTCACCTTGAGCCACATTAATCTGATGCCCTGTGTGCTCTTCTGGTTTGCTTTGCTATGTAAAAAGGCAGGCTGATAGCACTGTGAGGAAACAGTTCGTATCATCTGTTCAGCAGGTTGCAGTGTGCAATCTACACTATATGGGATGTTGCAGTTATAAATGTTATGAACAATGCTGCCCACAAACTTCCTCGCTTGATATGGTTTCCACAGTCCAGGTTTCCTCCAGCATTAGCATGCCTGGTCCTGCATTTGTGTTTCATATTTATTCATAAAATTTTCATATCTTTCCAGAAATTTATTTATTTATTTTTTTTATTTTATTTTACATTTGTTAACCGGGAAAAAATCCGACTGGATACAATGTCCTTTTTCAGCGGAGGCCCGGGGAGAAAAGCTCCATCATTATACAAATACAGACATTTCCAAAGTTATAAAATTACAGAGAGTGAAAAAGTCAAAAAGTCAAACAAACAATCAGATTGCAGAATTCATTTGTTACCAATGCATATAAGGAAATAAAAAAAATGATGACAATGGACAAATTCAAGTAGATAATAGAGACTAGGAAATGTCAGTCAGGAGGTGAGCATTGGCAGAGCCAGTGCTTCTGATAGTGGTGAAACAGTTGTTTCTTGAAATGGGGTAGAGGTAGAGGAAAGAATACTGGTGGGAAGAGAGTTCCAGACTTTTCCAACGGCGTTTGGAAAGAGTGCATCTCCTCCAGTATTATAAGCTTTGACCATCTTTATGAGTGGTCTGTTGCAGAACGTAGACTGTTAAGATTAGAGTATGGAAGGACTAGGTTCTGAAGTGAAGGACAATTGTCGGGGTTTTGAGAATTTTATGTACCTCAGTGGGTTGGGTTACTCTAACAAGGTTGGGGGGTTCAATCCATTTTAGGTTTTTAGGTTGGTGCAATGATGGGTCCTGTATGGAGTTCCTGCTGCAAATCTAGCTATATGATTATATGAGCTGGATAGTTTATCAAGTATGGTTTTGTTAAGATTGGTGAATATTGCAGATGAATAAAGAAGGGTGGAGAGCAAATGTGTTCGGGCAATGGTGACTTTAGTACTTGGTGTTAGGAAGTTTTAATTCTATATAGCGATCCTAATTTTTTGTTTACTGTTTTGATGGACAGGTTGATATGCATGTCGAATTTCAGTTTATTATCAATAGTAACTCCTAGCAATTTCGTGTGGGGGTCTGTGACGATGATAGTACCATTTTTGCAAGTTAGAGAGACATCAAAAAGTTGATTTTTTTGAATTGGTTGAAAGATTAATAATTTAGTTTTTAGGATTTAGGATTAACTGTCGTCCTAATAGCCAGTTTTCGACTTTGGTGAAGCAGTTTTGGGTTTTAGTTAGTAGTCTGTCTGGAGATGTATCTGAACAAACCAGTGTTGAGTCGTCCGCATATTGGATACAGGTGGCCTCAGGAATGACTGTATGGAGGTCATTAATGAAGACCGAGAAAAGAAGTGGCCCCAAAATGGACCCTTGAGGGACCCCAATGGTATTTGGTAGTAAAGTGGAGAGAGTATTCTGCCACAATACTGCTTGTTTCCTGTCTGAGAGGTAGGCTTTAAACCAGTCTAGTGTCAAGTTATCCAGGTAGAGATTTTTAGGGTTTCCATGAGTAGTTGATGGTTGACCATGTCAAATGCTTTTGATAGGTCTAGAAATAAGGCAGAGGACACTTTCTTGTCATTACGGTTATGGTTTATTGTGTCAGTGAAGGAGAGAAGGGCAGTTGTGGTACTGTGTTTGGGTCTGAAACCATGCTGGGAGTTGGCTAGGAGGTTGTTATGGATAAGATAGTGGAGTAGCTGTTTGTGCATACATCTTTCCATAATTTTGGCTAATGGGGACATTAACGCTATGGGCCTATAGTTAGATAATTCAGTGGCTGTCCCTCCTTTATGGAGTGGTATAACATGGGATATTTTCCATAAAGTTGGTACTATTGACTCCGAGAAAGTTCGATTAATGAGGATAGAAACTGGATAGGCTATAACATCTGCAGCTTTTGAAGGTATTCTGCTGGGAGTAGATCTGCAGAGGGGGTAGATGGCTTAAGTTTCTGTAAAAGGGCTCTTATTGAAGATGTAGGGACACTTTTTAGGAAAAAGGTCTTTACAGGTTGTGGTAATGTATCCATGATCGGTTGGTTACAAGAGAATAGTTGGTTGGCTAGGGTTTTGATAATGTTTGTAAAGAACATATTGAAGGTATTGGCTATTTCTATGGGGTCTTTATCCATTGCTGTTTCAGGAGTTGGAGTGGATGATTTACCTGGGTGGAGAAGGTTATTCAAGCCTGCCCAGAATTTCTGAGGGTTATTATGGTGCTTATTCTGTAACAAACAATAAAAGTTTTTTTTGTCTGCTACTATGGCTTTTTTCATTGCATTTCTTAGTTGTTGGAATTTAAATGCGGTCTAGGATTGATTTGGTTTCGCCAGGTATTCCAGGCTTTATTTCTGAGTTTTATTTTGAGTTTGGATTCAGTTGAGAGCCAAGGGGCAATCTTTGTTTTAGTTTTGATGAGTCTTTTGGGGCATGGGTATCTAGTATGGATAGGAAGGTGGTATTGAAATGTTCTACTGCTTCATCTAGGGGAAGATATTTGAGTGGTGTCCAGTTACAGGATTGCAGCTCATTTTAAATTTTATGAGGTCAAAGTTTTTTTGTTTCTTATAGATCTAAAGACTGGGACAGTGGAGTGGTCTGGTTTATTTTAGTAATATATGTGATAAGGTGGTCACTAATTTCATTAGGCAGGGTTCCGGACGTATATGTGTGAGGGTGATTGTTTATAAGGATCCAATCAAGAATGCTTTCTTTTGTTTAGAGTTTCCCATTCTGGTGGATGTAGTAATAGTTTGTGAGTAACCATGAAGGTTGATGCTAGTGGGGTTATTATCATTAGAGCATAGGTACCAATCAATGTTAACGTCACTCATAATTATAGTTTCTTGTGGATAGTTATTCATTAGCCAGTTTAGTATATTCTCCAATGTATAGGCATTGTTCGGGGATATATAAAGCGACTAGGTTAATACTTTTTCTTTATTCAAGTGAATTTTTAAAGTATTTCAGCATTAGAGAATTGCGGTGGTTGGGTAGGATTAATGGTAGCGTTAAGGTTAGTTTTAAAGAGTGCAGCGACTCCGCCACCTTTTTTGTTTCTATCATTCCTGTATATATTATATCCAGGTGGGATGAGTTCATTGTCTTTGATGTCTGGCTTTAGCCATGTTTCAGTTAGACACATTATATCTGGTAGGTAAGTATCTAGGAGTGCATGTAAATTATGCACTTTCTTGTTGACACTTCTAATATTTAGATGGAAAATTTGAAGCAAGTGGGATGTCTTAGGGAGATTCACAGGACAGTCAGGGTTGCTTGTTGATATGGGGCCAGGATTGGGGTGGATGTCTCCAGCCCTTGATATATTTTACTGATATATTCTAGGAGTTTTTGAATTTTAGTACTAGTTTCTGGGATTGCTTGTTTTATGATAGTTGAGGTTAACTTTGGTTCGGTGGTAGTGGATGATATTAGCTTTAAAAGGTCGGACTGTTGGTAGTGGAGTTTAAGAGCAATTTGAGACCCTAACGCTGTTGTTTGTTTTCTGGGAAATGGTAACCTATATATGGTTCGTCTTCATATTTACTAATATGGTATAAGCTAGCTAACAGAGATAGTAAAAGCACAGGATTGCTATTTTTCCCATATTCATGGTGGTTAGAAAATTAAACATTTTTGCTCACTTCTTTTGGAGGAAAGGGAGGGGCTAAATCAATGAGAGATCGTGAATGGCTAGTATGTTAATAAGGAGGTGTGGTTACTTAACTATAAATGTAGGGGTACTGGGGGCGGGTGGGATACGAGGGCAGGGTGGGGCGCGGAGCGGCTTACAGGCGGCGTGAGCGGATAATCCTGATTCCCAGGTTTTCTTTTAATTTAGGTGTTAAACCAGGTAAGAAAAAGAAAAAACAAGCTAATGGTAATGCACTGATTTGTCCCTTAGACTGACACAGTAAAACTATGGTAGAATGGTGCTAGTAAGCACGCTATGCTACAGGTATTTAAGCTATTAGACTGTTGTTTGTGTAACAGGGTGCTTACTAATTTACTGCCAGATTTCCTTAGCCCAGTGCTAGCGTTGAGACTGTAGATGCAGAATATACAATATACGGTCTTTAAACCAAGGCTTTGTTTTCACATGCATACTGCAATAGGCATATTTGAACATTATTGCGAATATGCACATATAAGGCGAGAATATTACAGTAGTTTCATTTCAGCCCGTGCTCTGAAGCATATTAATTATTACAGATACATGTCTGTTACTGATGTGTTGACTTTTTATTACTCAGCTGTCATACAAACACACCTAATTGCATGACAGCAGTTGCAACATGCATCAAATACATGCACAATCCCCAGATATGAAGACTATGTAACTATACCATGTGCATTATCCATATAATGATTAATTGTACTGCAAGTGTCATAACTAATGTGGAAATCACGGCACATAAAATATTAAGAAAACACGTCTGTTCTGGATTTCATCACAATCAGTCTTGTTTGTCTGTACTCAACACCTCAGTATATCATTATGCATGTGCAAATACTTTTTGCCATCAGTCTCGCAAATGACCTTGTCAGTGGTGCACTTCAGGGAGAAATTTTGAAAGAATTAAAGTATTGTTAGTGTTTTTGTATTACTTCTGTTTGTGATAATGGACTGTTGTACTCAATATATGTGGATTTAACTGTCATGGCCTGAACACTTTGTTCTGTAAAGTTATGTTTGCACTCCAAGACTTACACTTGGAAATGATGTGCAATGGTACGGAACCTTTTCAGACATACTTCATCAGTGATTTTCAGCAATGCATTGTCATATTTTTGACCTGTATTCCTGTATTTATGCTGCACACTGTCCATGCATGAGTAAATATAATTGATAATGACACAGTAAATGATTACAGTCATCCGAAGATGAACAGTCATGAATGCTTGGGTGTGTGAAGCTGCTGTTTGCAAGTGTGGTTGTCATCAGAACACCATCATGTGAAACAGGTTGCTCTCACTATTGCAGTTTACATGAATAAGAGCATAGATGAGATATGTGAGCAGTATGTAATTACTTGTGAACAGCACCTTGCTGTTACTTCTGCCTGTCAATATACATCTTTTCAACCAAGCCTGTGATGCACAGTAGCTTTTTTGCAACACACTGAGGAGATCATCCTTTTCATATGCAGACTCTCTCACTGTAAAAGTCAGTCTTCTCTTGTGGTGCTTGCAGTTAATGTTCTGTTGATTATGTAACTAGATAGGTAGGTGGTTCATATCTAACGGTGGTGAACTTGTGTTTGTGTGTGTGTGTTGGGGGGGTATCATAGGGTCAGCTAAGTATGACTTCATCAGTAGATGTGCTGTGTCCAGGTCCACTCAGGAGTAACATTTAAACTGGCAGAGGAATCTTCTATCATTGTATCCCATGTTTACCACAACCATCTTCTCTACACCACGCTGGTGAGGTCATCCTTAAGTGCACTGACTCACTGTAAAATTCAGACCTCTCCTTTGGCACTTGTGGTTAATACAGTGTTCTCTAGATTCTATAACTGGATAGGTAGGTGGTTCAAATGTAACAGTAGTAAAAACTGTGTGTGTGTGTGTGCGCATGTGTGTATGTCAAGTGTCCGGTATGTATAGCTTTTACAGAAGTGCTGTATCTTCTTCCATTCAAGAGAAACATTTAAACTGGGAGTAGACTCCCCCATCCCCTTATCACAATTTTACCACAGACATCTCTTCAACAGAGTGATGTAATTCAGTCACAAAGTGCACTCTCTCACTTAGATTCAGACCTCCTCTGTGGTGTGTGCAGTTAAAACAGTGCTCTCTAGGTTGTAAAACTGGATAGGTAGGTGGTTTGAATCTAGCATTGCTCAAATAGTATGATTGTGCATACTGTTATGTAAAGTTGTCTCCATCAAAACACCTGTTATTTGCACTTCTTCTTTGGAGACATACCCTACAAGTTTCTAGCATCTGCAGGCAAAACTTTTTGGAAACTCACTGATTGATTACACAATGCTTTCAAAACTGTCTCATAGTTAAAGTAAGACTTGACCTGTGGTGCTAGCTGTTGATGCAATTCTGTTCAGACTATGTAACTAGATAGGTAGGTGGTTTGAATCTACCATTGATTATGTGAGTGTGTGATTCTCTTTCATGCTGTTTAAATGCTTCAAATACATACAGGATTTTTCGCTGTACATTGTGCTCTTTACCACTTTTTCCTTTTTGGCAGAACCATCACTCTGTTAAACAGTGGTGACCACCCAGTCAGATGTGCAGTGCCACAGTTGTAAACCAGCATCTCATGTGGCCCTTTCAATTCAGACAATGTTATTTAGCTTGTGATCTTAGATAGCCCAGCCATTGCTCCTTTGGCTAACTTGTGTCAGTGTGACTGTGAATGTGCGTGTAGGTAACAGTGCTGTCACTTACCTCTCTGTTGTGTACATTTATAGCTAGAGAATCCTTGTACAAGAACTTCTATTAATTTTTCACAGATAAATGTTTTGTTTAATACTGATGATGCCATTTGATGAAATTTGCTTTTTTTAGTGGTAGTACTAAACCTTCTCCTCTGGCATAAAGAAATTAGTCTTCTGTATGTTGCTGCCTTAGTGAGGAAAGGGAATTGAATCTGTGATTATCTACACACCGTGCTTGATTGGGAGTGTACCCTCACAGTGACAATTATATTATAAACTGTGTGTGTTTGGGTATACCTAGCATCATGTAATATTGTGTGACATACTGCATCAGTCTTTTAACCGTATTACAAGCACACATATGCCTTGCCGCAATAAGATTATGTAATGTCTTCAAATACACAAATATCTCACAGTTTGTAGTAAGACTTCTCATATGGCATGTTCATTATTCACGATATCATGTAGCTTCTGTGGTCACATAGGTAGGTGTTCAAAACCTGCAGTGAGCAACTATAATCATTGTGTGTCAGTATATTGCTGTGCATGAATGACATCCACAACATTTGTAATATGTAAAATTGCAATGGGAGAGACCTCCAGCTACCCTTTTACCTCAAACAACTGGTTTGCAACACAATCATTGCATGTAGTGAGTTCACAGTTGTACAAAGACTTTCCAGTGTGATTCATAAACATTTCATTAGCCTGGTGACTTACACAGACAGCTGTTCAATTCCAGCAAAGGGCAACATTATGTGTGTGTACTGACATGACACAAATACCACTGCATTGTTATTTGTATCCATTTTTAATGTTGAACAAACAACTTTCAACACATTTGCGGATTTCGTGGATGTGAAACAGGTGCTGTGGGATTCTTGTGGTGCAAGTGCTCCTGTAGCATGTACAGTGAGTCCTGACTTGTATAGCTTATCTGCAGGGATAGAGTGTGCTTTGAATCTGGGAGTGTGTGTGTGTACAAAACAATGTAGAGGGAAAAGACTGGCTTTGGCCAAGCAACATTGTTATTGGACTGTTCACAGTTGAGTGAACATTGACATAGGTATCTCCTTTTCATCACTCTGAGAAATTCATTTTGTATAAATTAACATCAAAAGTCTTCTTTTTTCACACCTTGATTTCTATTTGTGACAAATTTCATTGCTGTTTCCTTTGGCAGTCAGTACATAGCTGTAGAGTGGGTAGTATGACCAGCAGGGGATTGAATCTGGTAACAGTGTGTCGGACAGGAGTGGCTTAGACAAAGAAAGTTGTTATGGCACAGTCAGAGAAACGCATTTTAAGGTCTCACTCCCAAGTTAGGAGATCCGTCCCCTTTAAATGGGCATCTGGTGTAATCCTTTTAAGGGTGTTTCTTCCTGACATAACCAATATGCCTATTTCTGTGGTTTCGGTTGTGGATATGCATCCCTCTGAGATCTGACCCTGGCATGTGTTTGAGTCTGGCAAGATACAAATGCTGAGTGTGTCAGTGATTGCTGAAAAATTATATACTCTTCTGTTGTTTTCTTGCTGTTACTTGCATTTGCATGCATGCATACCACAGTTTAACTATTTATTGTAATCAACTAATCTTATTACTGTATTGTACTGAGTACAATAAATGCACAGAGACACCACTTCAGTTAATACACTTTACTGTTACATTCTCCTTTCGGATCTACAAGCATGCAACACAAATGCTGTCAGCTCTGTATGGCAAATTACCAAAGCTTGTTTATACACAGTCATATTTATACCAAAAAGTCTGATATTTTTTCTCAGAGTCTGATGTATAACGGTTCTTTCTTTGTAGAACAGTTTTCCTTTGTGCCCTTGTCCTTGGTTCTTTGTAGTTTGATGATCCATGGAAACTCAGTCTTGCATTATCTGAAACGTGGTGTTCCAGCACTATCTGAAACTTGATGTTACATCTCTTTACATCATTGATGTCCTTCCAGCTGCCATCTGCACAGTTATTTTTTTACAGACTTTGTTTCTCAATAGCGTACTCCTTTACATGGATGCCAAAATCTAATTAAGCTATGCCAGCACACTTACTACTTTTAATTTTTCAGCATTTTATACTATTCCTAAATTAACCCTTTATATTTCATATCATTTTTGCAGCTTTTTTTTCAGACTAATAATCATGTTAGCAACAGTTACTATTATTCTTTTAGGTCCCCCTTATTTTATTTATTTTTTTTGGAGGAACGGACTAAACTTTAGTTAAAGAAAAGACTGCATTTGTTTCATTAGCATTATCATTTACAGCATTTACCATTTTGCTCATATTTACAATCATGACTTGTTTAGTTATTGCAACTCTTCTGCAGCATATAAAACTATTCTAAGCAGTCTTTATTATTATGACCCTCAAAACACAGGATGTATTAACCAATTTAGTCCCAGATGATGACCATCCTCTGAATATGTCCCAACAATTACGGGCAGTGTCAGCTTTTGTTTTTGTCTTTTACTATTAACACTGGGTTATTGAAACCACATATACAAACTGTGGTGCCACTTTAACAAAACATTTTGAAATTTGAAGGGAATATTGTACATTAGTACTATATTGTAATCTGTCTATCAAAGATACTTGTAATGACTTACTAAATAGTAGGATTTAATTGAGCTATGTTGTTCTACTAGTTTTTATACCAAGCTCTTTTAAATCTGCATTTGGTATCTTTAAAACTTGGAAATGTAATGTTGAAGTGCAATATTGTTTTTTTGGTATTGTTGTCCTATCGTAGTACAAGTGGATGGTATTTTTACCATTTGATCTGTATGAAGTACTGGCCTGTTACCCAAAATGGTAATTATTTTAACCCATGGTCCTTTTTTGTATTAATGTGTTTATACAAATAAACGGAGTATTGGTAGAAATCATACCCTTTTGTTCCCCTGTTGAGTTTATTCTTATTTTTGTGTTATTGTATATACACTGTGACATATTTGCATGATGTCTTCCCTTGTCAGAACTGTTACATCCTTAAGGTAATGTACAGCATCTAATAGAGATAGAGCTGTTTATTGAAATATGTTTGTCAGTCTTTGATTCTTTCTCTGCCTTTATGTATGCCCGACCTTGTCCAGCTAACTATGCTGTTATATTTGTGTGAAATGTTATCTTCCCAATGGTACATGCTGTATGCTTTTTACAACTGAAAAAGTTTTATTTGGGAAATATTGTAATTCCCTCTGTTTTGATGTTCAGAATGATGCAAATGAAATGCAGATGTCTGTTTTGAATGCTGTGTGCCTTGTCTCGTAGCTGCATTTTTATCTATAGTCCTTGAAGCATGTTCCAGACACTGAACATTCAGCTTGTCTCAAGCTGTATCAGAATAGATGTATGCTAGCAAACAGAAATACATGTATTTAACTAACTATATTATTTCTACATATATTATAGCAACAGATGTGTATATGCATCTAACTAGCAAATAGATGTGCACATGCATTTATACATTTTTAAACATATCTATCACTGTATAGTTTTTTTTAATACAGCAAGTTTAAACAGTTTAATATTGTCAACACAATGATAACCATTATTATTAGAACTGGATGAATCTGAATATGACTCTATACAGTGATGTTCTTTACAGCAATTTATTCACTATGCTTGAGGATTTTATTGCAAAGGCATTGCAGTCTTGTTTTGGAAAAAAAACACGTCACAAATGTCAAGGTTTGACTTGTTACTCTATTTACATAGATAAACCATTTACTAAATACTGTACAGAATACACTTGCTTGTACAGATTGTTTTTGCGTTTGTACATACATGGCTGTAATGTACACTCAGTCCAGTTTTGAAACCTAGCATTAAACTGAAGCCTGCTAATTACATTACTTGAAACATTAAAATGTGTTTGGTATTAACACTTTGTACTTTTAATTTAGTATTTTTTTCAGTACTGTTTACACAGTTAGTGTAAAATTGAAAGCATGCCCTTCCCCCTGTAGTATAAATCATTTTATTGCAGTAGTGTTTATTTGTTTTATGCTGTGAGAATTGAATATATGCTTGCCCTGTGACTGTTCCCTAGAGTGCAACACTTTGGTCTTACACATTTGCTCATTTTTTGGCCATTTTTAAAAACAGAAAATATTTTTATAAAGATTTTGCTGTTGCCTATAGTGTTAAAGTTGTAGTAGGGATTGCTTTCACCCATTTTGAAAAGACATTTACTGTTACTACTAGCTATTCATACCCTCCCTTTTTGTAAAGGGACCTGCATAATAGACTTGCATAATTTATCTTTAAAATGCCTGCGGTGGTGCAGCGGTAGCGTTGTTGCCTCACAGCAAGAGGTTCTCCCATGCGATTCTCTGCTAGTGTTCGGGGAGTGCCTTCTGTGTGGAGTCGCTGCATGTCCTCCCTGCGGGTTGAATGGTGTTCCGAAAGACATGTGTGAATGGGCGTGCCTTTGTTGAAGGTTGGGCGTCGAGCCGGCAACTCGGCACCGTGAAAATCTACTGCCAGTCATTAACGGACTGGAGTTCCGCTGTGGCGACCCTTAACCGGGAACAGCCAAAAGACAACAACAACCTGCATAATTTATTTTAACTGCATACCATAGCCCATGTACTGACCATACATGTGCTTGGACTATCATTACTGTCTACCTGAAAGGTAGTTTTACACTTTACAGTTCTTTTGTTTATGGCATCCATGCTGTAGAATGAGAAACAAAAAGAGAATTACCAGTTTGTGTGGAAGGTGATCAAGTCTTCCCTCGAGAAAGCATGGAAAGGCCCTCGGTGATTCTCCCAAAAGGTGGTAAAACACAGCTGGCAGATTCAGTTGTGTGAATGTACAGGACCTGTGGAATCTGCAGAGATGCACTGTTCTGCTACTGGATACTGTGCAGAAGAAGGAGGCAAACATTTGCACTGGAGCTGAATGTACTAACTGAATAAAATAAAAAAGAAGCTGTAGTTGTCACAATAAAACCATTCGGTCCGTCAGCTGTGGATCACCATTGAAAAGTTATATGACATCTTCTGTTGGTTTCTTGCTGATATTTGCATTTACATGCATGCATACCACAGTTTAACTATTTATTGTAATAAACTAGTCTTATTACTGTATAGTACTCAGTACAATAAATACAGAGACACCGCTTTAGTTAATGCGCTTTGCTGTTAAATTCTCCTTTTGGATCTACAAGCATGCAACACAAATGCTGTCAGCTCTCTATGGCAAATTCCCAGAGCTTGTTTATACACACTCCTATTTATACCAAAAAGTCTGATGTATAACAGTTTTCCTTTGTTCCTTTGTCCTTGGTTCTTTGTAGTTTGATGATCCATAGAAACTCAGTCTTGCATTATCTGAAACGTGGTGTTCCAGCACTATCTGAAACTTGATGTTGCATCTCTTTACATCATTGATGTCCTTCCAGGTGCCATCTGCGCAGTTATTTTTACATACTTATTTTCTCAATAACATACTCCTTTACATGGATACCAAAATCTAATTAAGCTATGCCAGCACATGTACTACTTTTTATTTTTCATCATTTTATACTATTCCTAAACTAACCCTTTATATTTCATATCATTTTTGCAGCTCTTTATTCAAACTAATAATCATGTTAGCAACAGTTACTATTATTCTTTCAGTTGCTCACAGGCATTACTTATTTTCCAGTTAGCAATATTCTATATTGCATATTTTCATACAAACATTTATATATTGCTGTAATTCTTTAGTTAACTCTGTAGAGCTTTATAGGACAATGAGGGCTGATATAATATTTCTTACTGTTTTAATTGGTCCAAATCTTTTGGGTTTCTAATACTATGATGGAAATGGACCACATTCCTAAGTCAAAGTGTGATTAAAGTGTATGAAATTAGTATCGTTTCAATCTTTGATGTTAGCCAGAAGTGCTCTTTGCAGCACCGGCAATGTGCTCAGTAATGACTTCTCTTGCAATTCCTATGGAGTTACAGTAACGCATCTAAATATGATTGTAGATTCTTTTTTGTAAGACCCATTGCTCCTTCTACTACTGGAACTGTCTGGGTGTTTTTCTTCCATGTTGCTCTCATTTCTGCCTGCAAAGCCTGATATTTTATGACTTTGTGTCTCTCGCTATGCAAGACACTAGTTGTAGTGATCAATCTTTTGCCTTCTTTTCATGGACCACTATATCTGGTTTTCTTGCATCTGTCTTTTGAACTGTTGGTAATGGGTGATTCCATATGATGGCATGCTGCAAAATTATCAAAGTGTGAGTGGGCCTGTGTTATAAGATTTTCTTGGTTGCTTGGGTTGTTTACTTGAAATTATGGTAGTGTTTACTGTAATTCCTTGTGAGCCTCCCCAGACTAATGATGTAGTAGATAAACACTGCTTAGCAAAAATACCTTTAATTAATGAATGTCATGAGATAATTGTCATTTGTTAGTTGTCGAGACCTAATTGAATAAGCTTCTGTAATGTTGGCTTTGCCAGTGTCTGTGCAGTGGCATTAGTGACCTGTGGGCTGAGGACAACCTTTGTCATGGCTAGTGTATATGCAATTAAATCTACAACAGGTCACTTAGTAGTACATGTCAATGCTTCATCTAGGTATGTTGTATATTAGTGTAGTGCCATACATTTATTGCTATTGTTTTTGCAAGGCTCAGTTCATGGCTATATATCCAATGCAACAAACTGCATTTATATCTGTATTTTAATGCACATATCCAGTTCATCATGTCTGGTGGGGCACTTAAACCAGGAACAGTGCATGTCATGCCATTGATTACAGTAACACAAATGCATGATAGTCACAGATAATTGTCGCCTTACATTTGCCCATTAACTGAGGTGTTAACAACATGATACTGGCATGCACTTTTATTTTACCCATGTTTTTTGTGGACTAGTCCATTTGTGATGCACTCAAAACTACAGCCTATGCAAGTTGATACACATCATGACATTCACAAACACAACCCTTTTGTCAGAGGGACTGACTACACTTGACTTGTACCTTGACCTATATGTATGGTCGCATATGCAGCATTAGCATGACTCATTTTGCATGCACGCATGTCACATCTGCTGTAGTTAGACAAATGTTGCTTTGGGTGATGAAATGGTACACATTTTTTAAATTTTCCATATGAAATAAGTTTCCAACCTAGATGTCTGTTTTCTGGCATCTTATGTAGAACAGGAAACTGCTGACTTTCCATATTTTGCTTTGTTGAGTCCCTGATTTTTTGCCTTATTTGTTGAGCAACTTCTTGGCTATTACTTTCTTATCCTGGACCAAACTTAAGTGAGTGAAGTGCCATTTTGAACTGACTGTTATACAAAGGGACCAGATAGGCAGTCATCAGACCTAGGTCCCCTGGAGGTCAGGTAATACTCCTTTAGTTCGTGGTCTGTATTCTGAGTTTACATTAGTATTTCCTTTATTGACAAAGGTGAGTTGCATTTCAACAGTCTCTTCAGAGTTGTACACTTTAAGGACCTCTGTTATGAAAAACTGGGAATAATATCCAGATTTCTATGTACTTATCCATCATCTTCCAGTTCAGAGAAAATTGGAGACCCTTGGCCTATTCCTATTAGAATGCCCCCCCCCCCCAATCAATTAGGTACTGGACCTGTGAACATTTTGAAAGAAATGAATGACCCACAGAATTGCTGATTTTGTTTTTTCAGGTTAAAGTCTCCATATATCCACAGTAAATGCAGATATCTGATAAGGTTAAGTTCAGGTTTGCCTCTTCTAATATGTTAAGGTGGTATACTGACTTGGGACATATATCACGAGACAATTCATGGATGCATGTTTAGGTCAAAGCACATTGTTTAGGACCACTTTTCAAAAGGCTTTAAAGGAGTCAAAGGGAAGGATAGGGGACGATCTATATCTGCAAATAATAGAGACAGTTAGTAAGCCATTGTTTTTATTTTCCTTCTCTTTTTTATGCTTTTATTGCTTTTTTAGCATTTTGTCTAATTTGTACCATAGTGATGTTGATCATTTAAGCTAGAACTTGGTGTTAACTTAGTTTTTTTTTTTTATGATATAGAAAGAATGCAGTTTTTAAGATGCATTAGTAGCATTATTGTATATTATTGCTTGCTTATTATTGTGCATTTAATGTTGTTGCATTTTTGGGCTAGTTTTTGGGACATGGTTGAAAAGGGTCATAAACTAAGAATGAACGAATGTAAGAATGAACTAGGCCAGGAATAAGGAAGGAGTGAATAACTAGACTAGAAAATGTGAAGCAAATGTTTCATCCTTCCAGCTGAACTAGCCAGGAATTTTGTAGCTAAATCTTGGCTATTTTAACAAAAATAAAACCTGGAGACAGTAGTAGGAAAAGCAGTAATGCTGGAAATCTAAAACATTAATGACCGTATCAAGGACCTACACAGCAAAGTAGGTTCTTTGAAAATTATTTCTTTGCCCATCACCAAGGAGTATTTACCCATTTTGCAACTCACAGGCTTCAAATTACAGCAAACAAAGGTATCTGAGTAATAGTGTTAGCAGAGTACACAGGAGAATTTTGTGCAACACCAATTCAATATCTAAAGGGTTTTTAAGGGGGGAAAAAAAGGATCTAATGTCATTTTCATTCATTCTTCAACAAATGGTTTCTGATCTGACTGTGCCGCTTATTCCACCTCATGGAACACTTAAACTATGGAGATCCTCCCTTACCCATAATGCACTAGTCCCCTACCATACCTCAGATTTTGTTTGCCTCCTCCTCATATGGACGTGGTCACTGTCAACTCTTGATCAGTAGTAGCTTTTTGTGATTAAATATAGTAATTTCTTAATTTTTTTTTTCCTTTTTCTTGGTAAAGTTTTCTACTTATCCTCTCATGCCTTTTCTACACATTTTAGTGCAAGTCTTCAGTACCATAGTTAGTATTTTCACATTTTTCTTTTTCTTTTTCTTTATACCTTTTGCGGTATGTTCATTTTATTACCATTCTTGGTAATACTTTCCCTTTCTTTTTCCAATAAAAATCCTTTTCTCTCGATTTTGTAGACTAGATGTGGCTGGAAAACCCTCCAGTTTTAAAAAAATGTTCTGCCTATGGCCATAAAACTCCGCTATGTGATATACACACAATGTGTGTTTATTGTTTAAGACTGTCCCACTTGGATTCTGCTTGTGATATTTGTAAGGCCTTCAACCTTAAGGGCCATTATTGAACTTGAGGATTACTCCCATCAAATCTTCCAATACAGCCTTTCGGCCTGAACCACCCTAAAAACATGACAAAAAGGCTAAAAAGCATTCCCCGGACCCTCAAATTTCCTGAACTCTGGGTTTCGAACCACTTCTAAAAATTTCAAAACCTATGAATCTAACCTGTTTGGATCCAAAGACAAAACCTTCTGGTCCGACTACTTCGGGAACAAAAAGACTTCGGATCTGACCCCCTTGGATCTAAAGAAACATACCGGAGAGGTCACCTCGGATCAGATCTCCTCCAAGCCTGGATCTGGTGTCCTCTCATCTTTCTTCTCCCTTTCTGGAAAGACATAATTTTAGGGCTTCATCAGTAGCTGTGATTCAGACGGACAATGTCAGTGGTCTGTTACATCAACAAACATGTAGGAGTCGTATCTTATCCCCTGTGTTGAAAAACTTTGAGAGTGTGGCAATGGGCAATCTTATCCAGTCATTTTCTTATAACAATGCACATTCCAGGGGATCCAATGTGATAGCATACAAGTTAAGCAGATCTATTCTGTTGCCTCACAATTGGTTACTCAACATAAACGTGGAGGAAAAGGTATTCCGCTGATGGGGCCATCCTTACTGCAACCTCTTTGCATCTCCCTTCAACAAGTGCAGCAGGTTCTTTGCCCTGGATCCCCCACTGGGGTAATCACTGAGAGATGCCGTTATCCAAGATTGGTCCCCCAATCTCTTCTGTGCCTTTTCCCCCAGTACCTCTAATCCAAAAATTCCTTCAGAAAGCATCTCATTTGAAGAGCAACAATCATCCTCATTGTTTGTCAGATTTGGTTCTCTTTTCTTTGGTCTCATCTGCTTCGCCTGCCATGGATTCTGGATCCAGGTCCAGACCTTCTGTCTCATCCAACAGACAATGATACACCCGTCTGTCCTAGGCCTAAAATTGACCACATGGTTTCTCCACTTCCATTGATAGCCAGACAGTCCAGGCTGTCCTCCCCAAATCCACCGCATTCTTTTATCCTCCCACAAAACTTCAACTAGAAAAATTTACAGTAGTAAATGGAAAGGGTTTATTGTTTGGGCTCAGCAAAATGACTGACCCTTTTTTAGTGCTATTACTTAAAGTTCTTGAGTTTTTAGCTACACTTCTTAATGAATGTGCTAGTTCTTCAGCTACTAAAGAACAACTAGCTGCCATTTCTGATTTTCACATTGGAGTAAACAATTAGTCTTTATTTTCTTACAAACTTTATAAGGCCATTATAAGGGGAAGCTTTCTTCTTAGATACCCTTTTAAAGATCCCACTCCCCCTGTGGGATTTGAATTTGGTATTTCATGTTGTCATTTTTATTCATTCCTCAATGAATGTGTTCGGATCTGACCCTTGGATCCGACTAGGCCACTTTCTTTAGAGTCTAGGATCAGACTGTCGAGCTCCTCCCTTACCCATAATGCCCGTGACCACTGAATTACTTCAGGTCTCGTTTGCCACTCTTCAAGATTCACAGTTTTGCGACTTCTTAAGCTTGGGGATATATATATTTTTTTGTGGTTTTAGTGTTAAAACTTTCAGTTTTCAGTTATCTTTGTTAGTTTATAGTGTATACCATCTCCATTACCTTTTTTTTCGATCATTTTACTATTGTAAGGTAAACTTTATAGCATTTCCTTCTCTACCTCTTTTGGGGTATTC